>NC_061122.1:101048857-101298817 GCF_002878395.1 Capsicum annuum | reverse complement strand
AATCATACACTATATCCTTTAATTTATAGGATGCTAAATCTACACTTCCTACCTCAGAAATATACATAATTTGAATGATCTTCTTCACCAAATCTAAATAAAGTTATGGGTCATCACCTAGTTTTGACCCAGAAAGCTTTGGCAAATTTATTCTTATGAAGTCTCAAATTTTGACTATTGCTAAATCACCATTCTACTGAAGTGGGACTACCCCCTAATGGTTTCCCAGAACATTGGTAGTCACAGCTTAGGCCAACGCCTGAAAGGCAGCACAAAATTCAACATATGATACATTCTTATTCAAAGGGTCAGTAGGCTGGGGTGGCTGGTTATCTTTTCAATGGGCGTTAGCTTGACCAGGAGGCATTTTAAACTGTCACATAAGAGCATGAGTTAAAAGTAGATAGAGATATTGTACGCACAATAGATCATGAAAGAAAGACATGATTTCTTAAAAATATCCCATAGCCTCCTGCTCATAAATATGGCGTGCTTACACCCATGATCAAGACTCTACATAACACGGCTTTTTTGACTCTGTAGGACTCTCATAAACCTTAGGATCTGATACCAAGTTTGTAATGCCCCAAAAATGGGTCTCCAGATGCCACATGATGCTCAAGACTACGAGTAGCCTTAAGCTAACCTTGTCTAGCTTCTACTAAGTCTAAATCTCATAACAAAGAAATATAGATATAAAATCATATTAAATATGGAAAGCTGTCTAAGCTAACTGAGAATATCTAAATATAATCTATAAAAAATACTAAATTCCATAGTCTGAACAATCAATAATAAATAATCCAAATCATAACTAGTAGTATGATAAACCTCTACTACTAATAACTAGAGAGTCACTGGGACAAACCCCCTAGCTGACTAGAACTATCTGAATCATCTATACTAATAAGCTGGAAAACTAAAAGACTAAGTCCCCAAACTAACAAGACTAACCAACTCTCAAGATATAGATGGAGATTCTCAAAATCACTCATGCTGTTGGAACTGAGAACCTGAGCCTACATTATAAGACAATGTAGCACATAGACGTATATATGGATCAGTACTTTGAGAATGTATTGAGTAAATAGGGGTGAATACATAAGTAAAATAATGTCTCAACATTATCATAATTTGTTAAAAAAATGTATGCTAAATGTAGATGACTCACGTAAGCTGGAATATCTGAAAACTATAAATAATAATCAAGAATAGAAAAACATATTGCATAAATCTAGTGAGTCTTAAAATTTAGTTTCTAAAAGTTGTACTAGTGTTCTGTCTGTAAATCAAGCTGATTAAGTATAGAAAGGACTCACTTTTATATCTGAAATCTGAAAACTGAAATTTGTAGCTAAAGGCTTATACAAAGCAATATCTGAATAAAATTATAAGCCTTTACACTTAGTTTTTATGTTCTGTTATTCTTTACTCTTTTCTGTAAGCTGTAGGACAATTCTTTAAGAAGCTTTATGTAAGATTACTCTTTTCTACCAGGAGGTTCTTCTTATCGACATAAACCATATGATCTATCTTGTGGGAAAACCTCACGTTAAGGAGAGGTATTATACTCTTGGTAAGGAGTATAACTTAATCTAAGTGATCACATCTGTATCTATCATCCATATAGAAATAAAAATAATCTGAAAATCTGAACCTATATTATATCGTAGTTCTGGGGCATGAGAACATACCCAACTCGATGCTAAATACTACTCGCTTTAATTTGTATGCTCATTCTGTTTGAAATCCACTTTAAAATCTAGTATAATGGTTCATTACGAAAACCAACTGAATATTTGTTAAGTAAACTGTAGTATGAAACTGAAAAATGGATTCAATTTCTAAGCTAAGATCAAAGATCAAATCTTTATCAAAAATCTGAAAATAATCTAGTCATAGGGTGTTCATAGCATAATCAATCTTATAGTAGCAATATTCAATTAGGGTTTAATACCCATGCATCAAATTTATGTCAAAATATAATAAAAATGATGCCTGATATGATAGTATTGATAATTCATCTCAAAATCTGGAATTTACTACAATACATATGAAAATAAAAAAAAATAGACATGCTATTCAACTTCTAAATCACTTGAAATCTCGTAATTTTGCAAATAACAATAATGGATATGAACCCTAATTTGAAACTCATGTATATTCATACAATATTATGTAAATTAGTAATTAAAAACATTTTTTGGGCACTAGGATGAAGGAATATCCTTGTTCATAAACCTCACATACCTTAAATTGATGAAATTGAATAAAAGGCTTGATCTTGAATTCCTATATCATCTTTTGAAGATGCCCTCTTGAAGTTCTTAATTTGGAAATCCTTAATTTTAAGATATATTGGAAAAATAATGGAGGAAATTGGATTTCTTGGAGGTTAAGTTTTGAGATCTAGAGTTTTTTTTAGAGACAATTGATGGAAAGCAAGCATAAAGTGCTTAGAATGAGCTTAATATTGTGTTATCCTTGAAATAGGGGCTTAGAAATTGACCAAATTGCCCCTTTTAAAATTTTAAATGGAACTGGATAAAGAAAGAAATTTGTAATTTGGCCACTCACCACAACGTAGTGCAATCGCAATGGCCCAATGTAATTTGACAACTGGGAATTGGAAAATCAACGCGACGTGGAGCTATCGCGATAAGCTACTGAAATGCCATTTAGGCCATCAGGAAATAGGACTTCAACGTGACGTGCCAAAATTACAAATGTGCACTGGAAATTGACAATTGCCATTTTGGCCTTCACTACGATGCGGTGCTTGTCGAAATGTCGTACTGTTTAACTAAAAATGTCATAACTTTTTAACTAAATATCAAATGAAGGAAAATTTGGTATCGTTGGAAAGCTAATTCAATTTTCTACACACTGGAGGGTCTAGAATTGGAAAATTCTATATGTATCAAAGGTTATTAATTTTTTAAGATAACCCTTGACAATCTAGGATAAAAATTGAGTTAGGAAAAAGTGTGGTGTATTACAATGGCTATCCACGAGCACCACTTCATACATCCATCAAATTGGTGAGTACTCATATTTAAGGGTATGTTGATTATTATTAATTTATAAGTTATGCTTTCAATTTGAGTTAGGTGTTGTCTATTCTAGTGGCTCTTTTGTTTTAGTTTAAGGCTTTTCTAGACTATCAGACAACGTGTTTCTTCAGTCTACATAGATTTAAATGTTATTGAGTTACAATATTTTCTTGAGATTACTCTTTTATGTGAGTCCATTTTATATGTTTTTCTCAGTTTTCGCTCATGTTTCAAGTTATGTAGTAGATTTTAGAGCATAATAGATATCATGGGTTAGTTTGGGGCTACTTGTACGCCTAAGCACTGTGTAACGTCTAGTGGGTATATTTAGGGCATTATAGTTTCTAGTCACTTTGAGTTAGCAATTGTGTATGTTTAACATTATATATTGTTTTTGTTCTCTCTCAGGTTACAACCATAGTCTACATAATAACATGATCCAAAATGGTAGATATACTAATATTTTTTATAGGCATCTAGAGGATGAGGATCAACTTAAAGATACCGACTAAGCTAGTGCCATTCATATACGATCGGCAGACGAGAGTGGAGTGTTTCACATTACCAAAGTAATACTTTATTTTCTACAAAAGAAGGAAAAATTTGAGGGTCATGCCTATGAAGATGCTAACCTATATTTGAAAATCTCTATTGATGCGTGTCTTCTATTTGATTTTGCCCACATATCTCAAAAAATCAATTCACTTGCATCTTTTAACAATATCATTGTTGGAAGAAGCGGTCTTATGGTTGTGGATTTGCCTACAGAATCTATCATTTAAACATTTGAATTAATGGAGGCATTCTTGGATCGGTTCTTTCCTCCATCATGGATATTGCAACTAAGAGATAAAATCATTAACTTTTGCCAATTTTATGCCGAACCATTACATAAGGCTTTCCAACCATTAAAGAAGAATCTATTGCAATGCCCAAATTATGAGGTCCCAAATAAAATGATTCTCGAAATTTTTATAGTTCATTGGACTAATTTATCAAGACGTTAGTCGATAATGCGGTCGTACGATCTATTACATAATAATTTTATGGTGTTGTGGTGGCTTTACTAGGTCAAGTGACTAAGCAAAGATGAAGTCGGCATAAAAAAGATATCGAGGTGGTCGTGGGGGCTATTTTCATATCTTTAGTAAGTCAATAAATAAAGAAAAAGGATAAAGAAAGAAATAAGAATATGGCTAAAGTAATGAATTAATTGGATCTTCTCACCAAACATATAATGGGAGCTCCTCCAAAGGTGGTCAGTGCCATTGATTCTAAGAGTGTTAATACTTATGATGATGATGATGCAGAATATTTTGATGAGGAAATTTGGTTTATATCAAACCAAATGAGGGGTTCTCACCCTACCTATAAAAGCAATAAGGGAATCGAGGTTGAAAGAAATGGGATCATGAATGGAAGGACCATGAATAAGGTCATTAATAGAAGGACTGTAATCTTGATAGAGATTGGCATGATAAGAAACATGAAAGATAGTGTGATTGAAGAAATAAGGATAGAGACCACGATCAGCACATTCCTCTACATGATCGGGGCAAGGGTAAAAATGCAAGCTCCATTGATCTGGAGAAGTTCAAGAATAAAAATGTCCTTTCTCATATCTTTATAGGTGTTAAAGGAAGTGATAGGATATTGAGAGAGATAAGGAGTGATTTTTCTTAACTTAATCAAATAATTACCTCTCATTCAGCCTCCTTTAAGCAACTTTAAACTCAATTAGGCCAAATCTCAACTCATTTCAGTGCAAGTCCAAAAGGTGGATTATCTAGTGCCACAGTAGATAATTCAAAAATTGATGCTTACATCATGGAAATTGTCACTAGGATCGATTGAAATCTTGGTAAGGATGTCGTTAATCTTAGTTAAGACTCCAAACAAAGGGGAAGTGATGAACAATCCAACGGAAAGAGAAAGTGGCTAGAAAAATCAAACAAATATTTATGAGCCAATTATGGTAAAGCTAAGAGTAGTTAAAGAGTAGGTCAAAATTGGAAAAGCACCACAAATGATTAATTATAAGGATCTAACATTGAAAAAAACCTGATTGTCTCAATGCCGCAAATCAATATTCCTTTTTTATTAACATAAATGCTCAAGAAGAAGGAATATAATTCCAAATTCAAGAAATTCCTCGCAAAATTTAGCAACTTATCCATGAATATACCATTATTGGAAGCACAACAACAGATGTCTGAATATTCTAAATTCATGAAGAACTTGGAATATTCTAAATTCATGAAGGACTTGGCCGCAAGGAAATGAGTCATGGATTTTGAAACTATTAGGGCAATACATAATTGTAGTGTCATAATGTGTTGTATGATAGTTGTAAATAAGGAAGACTTAGTTGTATGTGTTGTTCCTTGCACTATTGGGGTGGATAAATTTTGAAAGAATTTTGTAATCTTGGGGAAAGCATTATTTTCATTTCATTTGTTATGTTTTAGAATATATGTTTAGGTACCCCAACCGAACTATATTGAGTCTTTTAGTGATCGATCAATCATTAAGAAGCTTTTGTTGTGTTGCATGATCTACTTGTAAAGGTGGAACACTTTTATTTTGTCGACTTTGTAATTATAGATTGTCATATTAATCATGACATCCCTATCATTTTTGGTAGACCATTATTAGCTACCAAATGGATCTTAGTTGATGCAGAATACGGTAAATGAAGTTTTGTGTATATAATGAGGAAATTTCTTTCAATGTGTTAAGTCTATGAAGCAACCTATGGATTTGAAAGTTGTTTTGGTGATCAATGTGATTGATAATTAAGTGAATAACAACATAGAAGTGGATTTTATGAATGATCCCTTGGTGGGTGTCTTGTGGAAATTAAAGCGCAAGGTGGTTGAAGGATATGGTGAGGTGACTTCTTTATTGATGTGTCTTGGCTCATATACTAAAAATCCTTATAAGTTGTATCTTGACTGGTAGAATCAAGAAATTCTACCCACCAAACCTTCTATTATTGAACTCACCTCAACTTTAACTTAAGTCATTTCCTTCACATCTTTATCATATCTTCTTGGGTGAGAATAATAACTTACCAATCATTGTTGCAGATGATGTATTTCCTTGGCAAGTATAGGCCTTGTAGTCTATTGTGAAAGAATTCTATTGGGTGGAGCAAAGCGGTCATCATAGGGATTGCTCCCAAAATTTTCTCCCTCAATTAAGTTGGAGGTTGATCATGTTCCTTGTGTAGAACACCAACAATGATGCAATCAACCAATGCAAGAGGTAGTTAAGAAGGATATCATCAAATGACTTGATGTGGGTGTTTTCTACCCGATATTGAATAGTACTTAGTTTAGCCAAGTCCAATACATTTCTAAGAAGGGTGGTATGGCAGTAGTCCTAAATAAAAATAACGATCTTATAGCCATCTTTCCAGTCATGGGTTGAAAGGTATGTATAGATTACCAAAAATTGAATTCTTGGATCAAAAATGATCACTTTCCTATGCCTTTGTTTTCTTGATAGATATTCAAGTTATAATCAGATTTGTATGGTGCCTGAAGATCAATACAAGACAACATTTACATGTCCCTATGAAACCTTTTCCACCAAACACATGCCTTATAGGCTATGTAACACACCCGCTACCTTTCAATAGTGTATCTTATCGATATTTTCAGACATAGTAGAGGATACCATGTAAGTGTTCATGGAAAATATTTCCATGGTTGGTCGATCATTTGAATCTTGCCTCAAATAGTTAAGTAAGGTCCTTGAGCAGTGTGTGGATACAAGAATTATTTTGAATTTGATAAAAATAATTTTATGGTAAAAAAGGGCATCACACTTGGCCACAATATTTCTGGTAAGAGCATCCAAGTTGATCAAGCAAAGATAGATAACGAATTCTAATTTGCCTCCCTCTATTTTCTTAAGAAGTTTTATATGTTTTTCTTGGTTATATTGGATTCAATAGGGGTTTCATCAAAAAAAATTTAAAGATTGCTCAACCTTTGTGTAATATCCTCGAAAAGAATGTGGAGTTTGAATTTGATGGTTATTGTTTAAGAGATTTTAATTGCCTCAAGAAGCCACATGTATCGACTGCTATCATTATGGATCTAAACTGTTCCATGTTTTTTGAAGTAATATGTGATGCAATGGTGTGGCATTCGGTGTAGTGTTGGGCCAAAGCAAAAAAAGTTGTTCCACCCAATATACTATGCTTAATCATCAAATGATTCCTAACATAACTATACGAGTAAGGAATAAGAGTTATTCATGGTGGTATTTAATTTTAAAAAAAATTAGGCCTATTTGTTAGGTGTGAAAGTTGTTGTATACATAGATCACACAACTCTTAGGGGGAAAAAAGGAAAAATCGCAACTGATTAGATTGAGTTATCATGTATATCAATTGATTCAAGGTAATTCTCACGTTATAATGCTTATTTATATAGGTAAGGATTGAAAACAAGGTTGATCTAGCCGTATGAATTAATTAAAGTGTGAGAAGTGATAAAAAGCATTTAAAATTTTCATTTGGGCAATTTAGAAGTCACCAACGCACGCCCATTGAAATACCTAAGATATTTTCCTTGCAAAATTTTTTGTTTTTGATCATGTTGTCCAAGGTATGATTGGGCAAGCCACTCGTACCTTTTGGATATGAGTCTTACCCATGCCTCTCTTCCCTCTTGTTCCTTGAGCAGAATAGGAGGGTAGCATTCTATCTTCTATACAACTTGGCCTCTCCTTACCCATATACAAGGGTATGAGTCATACCTAGGTAAGTTGTATGGTGCTTTACACTTAGTATAGAGTAGACTATTTTGGGTACGAGGGTTATGTATAGATAGGGTATGAGTCATACCCTTAAGATATGACTCAAGGGTGTGTAGTCCTATAAAGATCAATGTAGATGACCTATCTAGAGCCTAGGGTATGATTTAGTGTATCACTCATACCCTAGGGTATGATTGACTCAAGTGAGTCATACACACCTAGAAGACCAATTTTAATCTTTTAAATAGGGGCATTGTGGTCATTTACTACACCCTAAACCCTATGTCCCCTCACTATATAAGGGTATATGGCCTCCTTAAACATATTTTGAGTTGATTTAACATCCTAAACTCTCTCTCTCTTAATCACTCTTTGGAAGATTAGAGGCTAGGGTTTTAAGAATGTGCATCTAGTGGTAAGAAGGAGTCAAATTTCTTGGTGGATCATCTTGCTTAAGGCGTGTTACTCTTCCCCTTGTTAAATAACTCTAAACCTATGTATTTTACACTTGGATTGGTAAGTGTACATGGTGGTTTTGAAATCAAATGAAAAGGGTTTTGTTGCTTAATGATGAATAATGCTGATTCATTCTTAAACTTATGTTTATACATGTTATAGATAATGATTTGCATATGTCGGTTCTTTTTGTATGTGGTTTAACATGAGGGTCTTGATTAACCCTAATCTTGATGATTTCTACCTTGAAAATAGCCTTGTTAAAGGTATGCACACAAGGTGTTTTTGAAAATATTTAAGTGAATTTTCTGGTTACATATTGGTGATGTTTTGAATTAGGGAAATGCCCGAATAAGCATGAATGATTGATAATTTATATTGTGTAGGTATTGAGAGTCATGTATTGTATAATTGATTACCTTGTTGGGTTAATGACTAAAAAGGGGATTTAAATTCCTAATCATGAAATTGGATTTAAATAGTATGTTGAACTAAAATATGGTGAGAATGTGGTATAAGTTTGATAATGAAACATAAATGGTTATGTGGATCTTGATGACCATAAATATAATTGATGATGAATTGAATCGGGGATTTTAATCTATCGAAGTGATTAGTAGTTAAATGGCTTTGTGAAGGTCAAATGTATATCTATGGAATTGGTCTAGTGGAAATGAATGAGACAAGATGTTGTGAATTAATATAAATTCTTTGTAAATGGTTGGTAAAGGCATTTTTGGACATGCAAAGAGTAAGTGGTTTTCCTTGATGGTTGGCTATATAGGTCATAGTCCGTAAAGCATGAACTTGAATTGTGTTTGAATAAAAAGTTGTGTATACGAATAGTAATAAGGAATGATTGGTTAGTAGAGGGATTTGTGACCATAAATGAACTTGCATCACATTTTGAACTAACGCCTTGGGCCTATCTTTATGATTAATGGTTAATTTGGGTTGGCAAAGACCATGTGGTTGTCTATGGTGTTGATATGTAGCCTTGGTGGCTAGAATTACTTAAATGGATTTGATTCCTTATGTTTTGAATTGTATGGATGTTGATATATGAGTATGGAGGGCTAGAGTCCAAATGTCAATTGTTGATGATATAATACATGTGTTGGTTTGTGGTTTGAATCCACTTACCATAGGAGGTGTACTGGTTTATCGTCTGATTTCACTCACCATGGAAGTTGGTTTATGGTCTGAGTCCACTCACCATGGGAGTTGGTTCATAGTCCAAGTCCATTTACCATACGAGTTGAGTTGATTTGTAGTCTAAGTCCACTTACCATGTGAGGTGTATTGGTTTATGGTCTAAGTCCCCCTACCATACAAGACGTGTTAGTTTGTGGTCCAAGTCCACTTACCATATAAGGCGTGTTGGTTTGTAGTCCAAGTCCACTTACCATATGAGGTAAGTCGGTTCGTGGTTTGTGTCCACTTACAGTAAGAGGTATGTTGGTTTGAGGTTTATGTCCTCTTGACTATTGTAACTAAGAAACCCTATGTGGCTAAAATGTAAGGGTTGAAGGTTGGGAAGTCCTTCACTCCATGTCTCACGAATGAATGATTCGAGAATGTATGTTATGACTTGTTCCATGGTTTGGCACGTTATGTAACTATATGTACATGTATCTTTATATATGCCTATACTTATGTAAATCCGATCACATATGATTGTTTGACATGGATTTGAACAAATGTGCTATTTTATCCTTATCCTTTGGTTACATGCTAGCGCTCCAACCACTAACCGTATCTTGATGCTATATCCCTATGTGACATAGGGGTTGGAGCATCATTTTTTCTTCCTGTGTAGTTTTTAGGTGATCAAAGCAGTTTGTGTATTGACCTCACAGTGGTTAGCTTCCTTATTTTGGAAGTCATTTATTCTTGTTTCCCTATCTTTCAACTTAGTTTCATTTTGACTTGGTTTGGCTATTGTCGGGGGCTTGTACTGACATATATATTCCTAAATATCAATTTGTATAGAGGTATTGTTGATGACTGTGGACTTGGGTATATTGGTTAGTGTGCTGATATTTATGAAATGGTTAGACACTGTTAAGTTACGAATTCTCAAATTATTTCCGCTATCTTATTATATGGTCGAGATTCACCCGACCCTTGTGATTGATGGGATGATTGTGATGGGTTATCTGGAAATATCTGATTCATTGGTCTTGAGGTACCCATATGACATAGCCTAGTTTTGGGTCGTGTCACCTATGCCTGACCTGCACATACAAGTGGATTATATTGGGCATCCGGGAGCACCTACAAAGGTGACCTACCCACACAGGTCCCTCACATGTGATGGCACCTATGCATCGATGGCACTCAAATTACACCTCAAGGTAAAGTAATCATTGTTAATATAGTTAAATCAACAAGATTTGAGGTCAAATCCTTAAGGAATGAGAACACAAAATTTAATCCTAAGTGTTAGGAGCGACTAGAAGTTGGCTCATCATGCAATGTTAACCAAATGAGAAAGTAAAATGAGGGGTTTCTTTCGAACAATTTATTGTTGCCAATTTTATCGTATTAGGAATGAAAATTCCCAGATAAAGTGACTAAAATTAAAACCAAATATGGAATGAGACTTGAGGCTATGCTATTGTAAGTGTGGGTTCATGCATGGGTAATTGAAAATTTGTCTAAATTTAGCTAAGAGTCATGGGTAAGCAAGATTATAGGTATTTAGAGTCAATTGTCAATCAAACACCAAAATCTCACAAATAGATTCTTTTAAACACCTCACAAGTGTAGCTATTTGAGAAATCTATGACCTCAATTAGTATCTTTACGTCTAATAGATAATATTAAGTGATTTAAATAAAGTTATTGTTCACTCCCATTCCTTACCCTCATTCCCTTTTCTCAAGTATGATAAAGATTCAATGATAAATTAGAGTTTGCTACCTCTAATTGTCAATTAAGACATAGAAAAGGAGTGAAATCCATGTCAATATATAATTAGAAAGACAGATAAATAACACCCATAGAATAAACGCAACTTGTTCAAGCATAACCCCAAGCAAAGATATTAGCTATCCACAGAGAGAGAAAGAGGAAAATTACCTAAATTCGTGGGCCATTATTTCATTGAATCAAAGATTGATACAATTATAGTGATCCAAAGTCAATAAAACATAAGATAAAGTCACAAATATCACACTTGACATTTCACTCTAACTTTTCAAGCTTCAAAAAGTACAAATATGGAGGTCTAAATCTGACCCCCCCCCCCCCGGCCTCGCGCTTTAAGCCCCGATTTTGCATTTTAAGAAATTTATAAAATTGCTACTGCACTGGTCACTTGCTGGTAAAAGTTCTAGTGCACAATGTTCATATTTGTAAGTGCTACTGGATGCCTAATTTATGCTACGTACATGCGTAGGTTAGACATGTGCATGCATTGATAGCGCCCAACTTGCCCAAATGAAATTTTTATCTCTTTTTCATCACTTATCGCACTTCAATTAATTTGTATAGCTATCTCAACCTTGTTAATTTACCAACTTATCAACCCCCAAACTTAAACTATATTTTTTCCTCAAGCAACCAAGAATATTAACAATGAAAAAGGGCATTCATAACTCCAAAACCATCTACAAGTCTGTTAGATATCTAAGTTAACAATGTTCAAAAAGATTCCTCTAACATATCATGGCAACAAGTAAATAAATTTTTTTAAAGATGCACATTTCTATGTCACAAGGATGCAAGATAGGATAAAATGAAATCACATGAAACGTGCTTCTCAAGGTTTGGCACAAAATCCCAAAAGATTGTCTCAATTTCACTATGGAACTTAACTTTCTCACTTATCATAATTGGGAGTAATACATCACCATCCACTATAAGTTATTGATGCCACTCATATGCAAGAGTTAGCTCCAATCACACACAATATTTTAATTCCAATAGAGCACAAATATCAAAAGTATTTTCACTTACTCTCACAAAGAAATCCAAGTACGATGATTAGAACTATAAGCTTTCCCTTTTTATTATTCTCCACTAATGTAGACTTACAAAGTAAGAAATCACCAAGGACTTGTGGGTGTATATGAAGGTTAAGGTACAACAAGGAATAAGTTGGCAAATTGATGACTTGTTGGCACATTTTAACATTGAGTTATCATGTTTATCCATTTATTTGAGCTAATTCTCATATTCTAATGATCATTTATGTGGGTAAGGATAGAAAATGAGGTTAAGCTATCCACACGAGTCAATTAGAGTGTGAGTAGTAACAAAAAGGAGTTAAAATTTTCATTTTCAAAATTTAGGAGCTACCACCACACGTATATGTCTGACCTGCAAACACATGTGTCTTATATTTGGCATCCTATTGAAATTACAAAGGTGAACTACGCTCGCAAGTCCCTCACATGCATTGGAATCTGTGCATTGATGATTCTCAAATTACACCTCTAAGGTATAAGTTCTTGTTGTCAATATAGTTGATCCAAAAAAGTTGGGGTCGAATCCACAAGGAATGAGAACACAGAATTCAATCTTAAGTGTAATGAGAGACTATAAGTTGGCTTATAATGCAAGGTAAATCAAATAAGAAAGTAAAATAGGGGATTTGTTTTGAAAAGGTTTACAGTTACCAACTTTATCATTTTAGGAATGCAAATTCAATGCTAAAGTGACTACATTAAAATCAAATATGGAATAAGACTTGGGGTTATGCTATTATAAGTGTGGGGTCATGCATGGGAATTGAACATTTGTCTAAATTTAGCTAAGAGTAATAGATAGCATAGATTATAGGTATTTAGTGTCAATTTTTCAACCAAACACCAAAATATCAGAAATGTATTCTTTTTCACAGCTCACAAGTGTAGCTATTTAAGCAATCCATAACCTCAATTAGTATCCTTACGTCTAAGAGATAATAATAAATGATGTAAATTAAGTTATTGTTTACTCTCATTCCTCACTTTCATCTTGTTTGTCAAGGTTGATAAGGGTTCAATTGTAAACTAGCATTTGGAACCACTAATTATCAAGTAAAACATAGAATAGGAGTCCATGTCAACAAGATAATTAGAAATACAAACAAAAAACACTCATACAATAATCACAACTTATTCAAGCATAACCCCAAGCAAAGAAATTAGCTACTTATAGAGGGAGAAAGAGAAAATTTATCCAAATTCTCAGCATATTGTTTCATTAAATTAAAAATTAATATAATAAGAGATCCAAATTCATTAAGCTTCAAATTTCACACTTGAGGTTTCACTCTAAGTTTTTAAGCTTCAAAAAGTAAGAAGATAGAAGTCTAAAGATGAAAAACCCCTTTTAAGCCCCAAATTCATATTTTACAAATTTTATGAAGTTGCAACAACTACCGAGGTATTAAGTTGTTGAGTCACACGATGAATATTTGGGAGAGGGTGGTGGAGTGGAGGTTGAGGAAGATAGTGTCAATTTCAGAGAATCAGTTTGGTTTTATGACTGGTCGCTCAATGATTGAGGCAATTCACCTAGTATGGATACTGGTGGAGCAGTATAGAGAAAGAAAGAGGGACCTACACATAGTGTTTATTGATTTGGACAAGGCGTATGACAAAGTAATAGGGAGGTTCTTTGGAGATGCTTAGAGATAAGAGGGGTCCCTGTGGCATACATTCATTTGATTAGGGACATATACGAGGGGGTGAAGACTCGAGTAAGGACTGTAGGAGAGGATTCCAAGAATTTTTTGGTACTTACTGGGTTGCACCAGGGTTCTAATCTGAGTCCATTTTTATTCGCCGTGGTAATGGATGTGTTGACATGGAGTATTCAAGGTGAGGTGCCATGGTGTATGCTTTTTGCGGATGATGTAGTCTTGATTGATGAATTTCTTGGAGGTGTTAATGATAAGTAGGAAGTTTAGAGATAAACCCTGGAAACTAAAGGTTTCAAGTTGAGTAGGATAGATGAAGTACTTGGAGTGTAATTTTAGTGACACGAGGCAAGAGGACAAGGTGGTAGCAAAGTTGGAGTCTCAAGTGGTTTGTAAGAGGGATAGTTTTAAGTACCTTGGGTCTATGATTCAGGGGACTAGAGAGATTAACGAGAATGTCTCTCACTATATTGGGGAAGGTTGGTTGAAATGGCATCTTTCCTCGGGAATTATTTGTGATAAGAAGGTGCCTACCAAGCTTAAAGGAAAATTCTACAGAGTTGCAGTCCAGCCGGCTATGTTGTATGGCGCAAAATGTTGGCCTATAATAATTATCATGTCCAGAAGTTGAAAGTGGAAAAAATAAGGATATTTCATTAGATGTGTGGTATCACGAGGGCTGACAGGGTTAGGAATGAGACTAGATAGGGTAGGAGTGGCATCGGTGGAGGATAAGATTTGGGAAGGGAGGCTGAGATAGTTTGGGCATGTGATGAGAAGGGACACAGATGCTCCAATTCATAGGTGTGAGACATTGGCCTTGGATGGTTTCAAGTAGGGTAGAGGTAGACCAAAAAATACTGGAGAGAAGTAATTAGACATGACATGGAGCAATTATGGCTCATTGAGGACATGATCCTTCATAGGAAGGTTTGGAGTAAAAGTATTAGGGTAGAGGGCTAAGGGGTGTGGTCAATTCATAGGTGGGAGTTAGGTGAGTCTTGTATAGCTTGGTTAGTAGTGATTGGGTTGGGGGAGGGTGGTTCCTTTTGTTGGTTAATGTACTTTTTGTGGTTGTGGTACCGTTGTTATTTTATCATGTTGTATGCTTTCGATGTTTGACTAAGGTCTTGATCCTTTTTCTTGAGACGGTGGTCTATCGGAAATAGCCTCTCTACTTTTTCGGATGTAGTGGTATGGACTACGTATATTATACCCTCCCCAGACCCCACTATATGGGAATATACTGGGTTTGTTGTTGTTGGTGGTGGTGGTGGTGGTGTTTCCACTGCACTGGTCAAGAACTGGCACAGGTGCCAGCGCATGTGAGGGATCTGCATACGTAGGTCACCTTTGCAGGTACTTCTAGAATCCTTATTTAAGATACTTGTGCACACACATCAGGCATATGTGTGCGCATGTAGATCCCAACTTACACAAAAAATTATCTTATTTTCTTCACTTATTGCACTTCGATTGACTCGTATGGGTAGCTCAACCTCATTTTCATCCTTACCTGCATAAGTGAACATTATAACATAAAATTTGCCTCAAATAAATGGATAAACGTGAAAATTCATGCTTAAAAAGTGCTAATAAGTCATTAATTTTCCAATTTATCAATCCCTTAAACTTTAACTATTGTTGTTCCTCAAGCAACCAAGAATATTCACAACGAAAAAGGGCATTCATAACTCCAAACCCATCCAAAAGGCAATGCTAGATATCTAAGATAACAAAGTTTAAAAAGATTCCTTCAGCATGTTATGGAAACAGGTAAATCAAAGTTTTTGAATATGCGCATCTCTATGTTAAAGGATGCAAGATAGTATTAAATGATAATTTCACATCAAAAATGCTTCTCAAGGTGTGAAATAAAATCCTCTAAAATTTTCTCAACTTTACTAAGCAACTTATCCTACTTATTCACCCTAATTGAGAGTAAGACATCACCATCCACCCAAAGGTATTGATTCCACTCACTTGTAAGAGTTAGCTCCATGATTTTTGGTGTATTTATACGCCTAAACACCATAACTTACCCATATTTTAGCTAAGTTTGGAGAACAAAGTGCCTAGTTTCTTATGTTTTTACCCTACTGCTATGTAATTGAGCTAACAGATGTGATTAGCATGATTTTAGGTATTAATGAGGTAGATGGAGACATAATGGGACTATGGAATACGGATGGCATATGAAACAAGAGAGAGTAGCAGTCTGGACCAAATATGGTGCCTAAAAACTATGTCCAAGACTATTTTATCATTTAGTGTTAGTCTAGTGACTTAGAAGGAAATTATGAGGGAAAAGTTAGTAAAACTACTTGATGCTGAAAATTCACATATTATTCATTATTATGTATCTTTTTGAATTAGAGAGTGGCGGCTGAGCACAAAGGGAAAAAACACGCAACTTCATCTTCTTTGCCAAGATTGTGTTTACTTTTTGGTATGATGAATATTTCTATTGTGGTTCCCATTTTATTCATGAGTAGCTAAGTTTATTAGTTAGGGTTATGGAAGACTTGTAACATACAATTTATTACTTAGGTGAACTAGGGAACAATTTTATGATGGGATGTAGTTCAAGTAATAAATCAAAAATGGCCTCGAGTCATCCTCCAAACCAAGCTTGTCTAGGTGTCTAGGTGTCATAGTATGGTCATCACTAAGAGAAGAAAAAAAAATTGGAAGAGGATAAAATGGATTAAATAGGGAACAATTTAAAGATGGGATTTAGTTCAAGTGACGGATCAAAAATGGCCCCAAGTCATCCTCCAAACCAAGCTTGTCTAGGATTTCACTTTGATTACACCCAGGTCTAGTTCTATACTACACTATATACAAGAATTGGTTAAATACCTCACCACATAAGGAACCATAAACTTAGAATAGAAAGCTAGTCTTCCAACCAATTTAAGCAAATGAACTTAAAATGTTACTCCGAGTTGAAGAGTCATCATTGTAAAGAGAGAGACAAATTGAATTTAAATGTCTCAACTCAAGAGAAAACTTACAAAACTCCTTGCTCTTTTTCAAAAAAAAAAAAAAAATTTGTTTCTTTTTTCAAAATCATCAATCTGATTGTCAATGACGCCGGTGTGAATTTCTAAACTTTTGCCAACTTCTACTTAACTCTTCACACAAAACACTAAATACCTCACCTAAGAATGTCAGCTAATCATCTATCACATGTGAAGTACCACTCGATTCAACAAAGAAATAACATAAAAGAAAAGAAATAAAAGAGCATAAAATTTGCTCCTTAAAAATGAACTGAGTTTCAAATAAAATCCTTGGAGTTTATTTGACACGTATTTACACAAGGCAAAACTAATAAATGTGCAAAACCTTCATAGACATCATCTGATAACAAATCAATATAAAAGAAAACACAATTGAGTTTTGAACAATAGTAAGTGCATACACAAGCTTGGCAAGGGAAATATCCAATAGCATAATAACAAATACGCCCGACAAGAGCTATATCCAAATCAATATCCAACAACGTAAGTAAATAAGCTGGGTGAAGGCAATATCTAAACTGATATCAAATATAAAATAAAATGTATCAATAGAGCCCATCGAATAAAAATTAATACAGACCATCAAATATGAAATAAAATATCCCACCCCCATTAAAGATTATTTCATTATCCTACTGGAAAAGTAAACAAAGAGAAAAAAGGGCAAAACCTCTCTGTGGTGCACTATGTGCACGGGTCCTTGTCCACTGATCGTTGCAAAGAATCAACAACTAGAACATAAGGAGCCTCATCACACTAGGCACCTATCACTAGATCAAAAGAAAAAGGCACCTCATCAGTAGCCACCGTATGTGGTCTATTAAGTTTGGCCCTCAAAGAAGCAACCGCATTACTATGTCCTCTAGCCTCTACTACAGTGAATCTCCACTCATAATCCACCAACCAGGAATATAGAGGTGAAAGACTCTGCTTAATGATGATATGAATAAATTGAGGGATATCATCTACCAACTTGGTAATATTACAGTTGTTTGCCAAAGGCATAGAAGCAACCTTGGAAAACATAAAAGTAGATTACTGAGATGGTTGGGTAGACCAAAGCTATGGTGCAGTGCTCCATGAAGGTGGTGCATGAAGTAGATTAACTATCGGAGGAGTATCACTAGAAGCATGGGGAGCATCCGATGGAAGCGAAAGAACCGAATGGGTATCCATGCCTTATAATAAGGAAACTCTCCTAAAAAAAATCAACTGACTTTGAAATTTTCCTCTTAATCCCCATGGGATTATCATCATCTTTGATATGGGTGATGTTAACCACCCTGGTGCATTCAATTTCTTGTACATTTTGGAGAATATAGGTACATTATGTGCAAATCAAAGTGGCAATAGTATACCCGGTTTTTTTGAACTCAAACTTAATCATATCCATAATTAATTGATCCTAGTTAACCAGAATGTTATCCATGATGCAACCACAATTATCACCCACTAAATAGTAAAATCTTGATCATTTCTTGAAGGAAGTAGCCGGTTACTTACAAGTCCAAGTCAATGTTTAGCTTGGATGAAAATGTCCCGCCTCTTAATTTGCTCGATCCCACTGGCCAATGGAAGAATCCCTTTTGCAATAACCCAATCAATCCAAGAAAATTGATCACGGTCACCTAGCACCCATGTCTTGCACCCAGCCTAGGATTCCTGATCGCAAGCAAAGTAAAGTTTATTAATTTCTATTATTAAAAAAATAGAAATATGCTATGAACTATTATAAAACAAAGACGAAATATCAATCTTAGGATTAAATATGTTTTACTACTTGGATCTATCTATCAAAATGTAAAAATGGGTGGCTATTTATAAGCTACAAAAATTTCTCCCTAAGCATGTTAAGCTTGACATTAAGTTGACAATTCGGCCAAGTAACTTTGGTGTTAAAGTCCAATTTGAATAATTATCCCTTGGTGTTCAAGCTCAATTTGGCGACTAAATCTTATCTTTCATTAATGAGATTCACACATATATGTGCCACATGTCATACATATTATATAACGTTCCCCTTAGATGTCCATTAATAGATCATTTGTTAAAACCTTACTAAAAAAAAATCAGTATAAAAAAACATAGTAAAGAAAAAAGAGTACAAACATCTTGTAATACATCTTTAGTGTTTTCACATAAAAAATCTTACCTGAAAAAACCAATTGGGATAAAGCCTTGTTTAAGAAAAAAAAGAGTACAACATATATTTAACTTCCCCATATGAAAAATCAATTTAATGACTTGAATTTCTGCATCTCAATCTGTGCATCATCTTCTCAAAAGTTGTGGTTAGTATAGAATTGGTGAATAAATCAACCATATTCACTTGAACGAATTTGTCACACATCAAAATCACCATTCTTTTGGAGCTCATGCATGTAGAAAAGTTTTGGAGAAATATGAATTGTTCTAGCTCCTTTTATGAATCGTTCCTTTGTTGTGATATCCAAACTGCATTATCCTATTATAAAATAGGGGGTACTTTGTCACCTTCCAAACCACAATTTTCTCGAATGATACGTATCATGGACCTCAACCACACATATTCTCAGTTTACCTCATGACTAGACATTATTTTAGCATGATTTGATAAAGTAGCAATAGATTTCTTCATAGATATCAAAAATATGACAATAACCCCACATATGAGCACATAGCCTATTTGATACCGAGCTTTACGTAGTTTCAGATAGGTACACACGATCATCATAGCCAACAAGATTGGGACTGCAATTATTAGAATAAAGTAAGTTCATATCGATAATCCCTTTTAGATGTCGCAATATGTGTTTGAGCAATTCCAATAGCTTCTAGTAAGAGCAAAACTACACCTTGCTGACAAATTAACTTAAAAGGCTATATCAGACCTTGTATGTTAACAAGATACAACAGTGCACTAATTGCACTAAGGCATGATACTTACTACCTATTTTTATGAGATCAATATTGATTTTTCTATGCTAGGCGATCTTATAACCTTTAAGGTATTCAATGGAATCCTTTTATATCTTTTAAATCCTTCAAGGAATTTTTTTTTATAACCTTTGTTATCTAGCTATACATGACAATAATTCATTATATCTATTTAAGATATTCAGTATTACCAGACTAAAACAAACCTTATTTCATATACCATAGGAGAACATTTCTCCTACAATAATGCTAGGAACTTTGCAAAATACTTATGCCCTAAGGCATAAATTATACTTTATATCTTGCAATCAGACTTTTCACATAACTATCCATATGTAGCCCACTGACATTATACCTTGATCTTTAGATTATAAGTCCAAATATTCACTCTTGAAGTGTAACAAAGTACTTGCATTACCTACTTTTATTTGGCCAATTATTTATTTATATTCATACTCTGACAAATTTGTATACAAAATCTTCATTATATTTATAATGTTAAGTTCTATAGTATATCAAATATATCATTGACGGACGTTTGATATCTATTTCAATAAGACATATCTTATTAAGATCTCTTCATATTTAATATTATTCAGGTACCTGAACCTTTGCCCAGATTTTATGAAGTGTTATGTCGTACTCTTTCAAAGCACTTTCCTAATTATCATTACCATCTTAATCCCATTTTATGTTCTCCTTATTCAAGGAGTATTACCTTTGAAATCGATTGATCTATCACGCTTCACACATGCCATAACTCTGTCTTTTTATGGACTTTTTGTTGGAGTATTTACAAGTGAATTATAATATAGGATAAGCTGTCATGACCCAATTTCTCAAGTCATGATGGTTAGGGATGGCAATGGTGCAGTGCGGGTTTTTTCTAAACCCACAAATTTTACACCACACCGCATCACCTTTAAACCCGCATAAACCCGCCCCACACTCATATCTATGCATACCCATATCACACCGCCCCATGTTTTTATTTTTTTATTTTTTGGAAATATTCGTAACTCCATTTAAAATCATAATATTTCTAAATATACAACTAGAAAATAATAACAACTAATTTCTATTATATCATTTTTCATTAAGAAATTGTCAAAAAGTATCACGTGTACAAGTAATAATTAAATATCATATTTTTATAAAATGAATAGAGATATTAAAAAAGCTATAAAATTATTTATTTGTAGTGTTGTACATGTCATTTTAAGTATCATAAAATTTTGAGTAAAGAATACATATAATTTGAGGTATATTCACGAATATAATCTAATTTTTAGCTTTTTTTAATTTAAACACATATATCCATAACCCGCACCACACCGCACCATTTTAGAAAAAAAACATACTTTAACCCAGACAGCACTCGCACTACCCTATATAGCTTAAAATCCACACCACCTCGCACCCACACCGCACCATTGCCATCCCTAATGATGGTGCCTACTATAACCCTCCAGTAGGCAAGCCAAACCTGTAGTGCGAAACTGATTGTAATGGACTACCAAATAGAATAACGAAGGAATGAGAAAAGATAAATACATAATATAGACCCAAAGCCTGGTGATATCAGTACAAAAGATGCTAATATAACAAGACTACAAAGTGAAGTACATATGAATACTCTAATATAGCTTATCTCTGAATACAACATAGAGTCTAGTCAATACATAAGATAGAGATAAGTAATACTCTCAACGTCAGGAGCTCACTCTATGTCTCTGAACTATGGCTACTCCGCACGATGCACACATCAATGGTGATAACTCATATGATGATCTACAAGCTATAAAAGTGTAGAAAGAGTACCAAACACATAGTACTCAGTAGGCAACTACCAACCGAGATCTAAATATAAAGCAGACATATATAACATATAAGAAAAATGGAAAACTACAACAACATATCCAGAAACCATATAATACAATCAATGAGATAATAAGGATAACTTTTCCTATTCATGGCCAAGAGACTTAACTTACTAAGGCTAAGGAAGTAGTAAGAATACCCTATTCAAGCCATACTTAGGAGTCCCAAGACTATATTGTATATCACTACCCAATATACAAGTAAATCCAAAAGAAAGATACATATATATATAAGTATACAAAGCCAAGGAATGAATATACAATCTGAATCAATGGAAGAAAGGGATAAACGGTAACACCATATCTACATATAGCTAGGTATGCATATATACATATATGTGTATATATATATATATATAAGTATATGGACAAGGTTTGCTTGAAGTACAATCTAGATTATAAGACTAGCTATTTAAGACCTCATAATCATAGCAGAAGCTAGTGTTAGAATACTCAGGGTTCTAATCTATATATCAAATCATTAGTTGGCCATGCATAGTAATATAATTATAAGATCAAGAGGTCAGAATCATACCTCAAGTCTCGATATTGAATCAATGACCAATCTATCATAAACTTTCTATAACAATGATAATAATAATAATAATAATAATAATAACATGAGTAACTGGCTATTTTGGGCAAAAAAATACCTAGTCGAGCCTATGCATACCCCCACTGGCCCAAGCTCTGAAGGTTTAATCAAAATACAATACCACAAGGCATAGTCTTCACCCATATCTATGTAACCCTCCCACACGAGCTGATAGATATAGGTGCACACTGGTGAAAGGCGATAGGCATGCAAGTATGAATGCAATAGAATCCATAATATCATAATACGAATGTTGTAACCATCACTACGATAATTCTCATAATCATAATCATTCTCTGTCGTTGCTGGGTATATCTATCTATATCTATAAATGACATACATAGGGCTTGCCGGACTAGAATTGGTAGATGTACGCATAAGCACATCCTCCATACTTGTTGAGTATCATCACATCATCATAATATCCTTCAGCCTTACCAGGTATCATCATTATCATAACATCCTCTAGCCTTGTCATCACATAATCATAATATCCTCCTGCCTTATCAAGTATAATCATATCATCATAATATCCAAATCAATGTTAATAATAAAGAGCGATCCCTGTGAGGGCTAAAGTAGAGTGCAACCCCCATGAGGGCTTAAGTAAAGAACAAGCCTCATGAGGGCTAAAGTAAATTAACATGAAAAAAGAAAACAAGTAGAGTATATTTCCATAATTCATCGTTTATCATCAATATCACATTATCAATAGGCATCTATACATAACATTAATATTATAACTTTCATCCGATTTTACTCAAAAATTATAATATCAGTACAACATCTCCCCCCGTCCCATATCAGAGAGATGTGTATCTAGATTAATAGTTGCATGGGCTCAAGCTGTGGCTAAAAGAGTGTATATCTATAAGTTGGTTTTCTGGAGTAAACTTTTGGACTAAATCACGATAAAAATGTAGAAAGGGTGGAAAGCTTTAAAGATTAGAGCAATTAGTAATATAAAATCATAGACCAAAACATATCTCAGTCAAGTCTTTAAAACATCATTAATAACCTCTTTTACATATACACTATCCATTAAAACTGGTATTTATTATTATGGAGAATCCATTATTAAGGTAGAAAGTGGGCTCTAACCATTAGTTAATGATAACAATAATACTATTATAATCTAATCAAAATTGTATCATTCATCGATGTAATGATCATGAATGTACCAAATCTAAGTATGCCACCACCAGTATTCATATAATGTAACCATAAGTATTAATACAATATTGTAGCACGACATTAGAAACTTCTCGGATGGTCAACTTATATTATCACATGACATTAGTCCCAATAATGTGTTTGGAATAATTATAACATCATAATCATGACCTTTGGCCATATACATATTTGTAATGAATATCAAAATCAAATTTATAAATCATCTCATATTAAATATGCCATAGTGTATTTATGAGGCATAGCTTCAATATAATCCATAAGTAATATCTATAACCATCTTACATATATGAGGCATATCGCATCTAGCAGGCATAATACATCAATAAGCATCTCACATTTAGGAGGGATAATGCATCAATAAAGCATAACTTATTACTATGAAGAATATCATCTCTATAGGCCAATTATCATATCTAAGAGAAAAGTTATCTCCATAGGCCATTAATCTTAACTCGGGGAAAGTCATCATAATTTATCAAGCCATGAAGTAACCTTGTGCTAAAGGATCAATAGTTGATGTGTGAGAAGACGCTAACATATTTAAGGCTTTTAACTGAGAATAATTATGAAGTCTTAAGTAAATTTTGTCGTTTTTTATTATTTCACTTTGATATTACAGTAAAAGTCATGATGTAAGGTAAATTTAAGGAAATGGAAGCAAAAGAGCTAAAAACTGATGCAAAAGAACTAGAAGTGCGGCACCAGACTTGCGGTAAGCACCATCAGGGTATGTGTAGAGCAGGTAGTGGCATTTGTTTTGGTTCTGGAAAGCCAGGACATAGAGTTAGAGACTATCCACAGCCAGGTCCTCAGGGTTAATAGAATTGCTCCTCAGCTCAGTCCGGTCGCCCAAATCAGCAGGGTGCCACTTCCAGTGCTACTAGCGGGCAACGCTCAAATTGTATCTATGCTTTTCAGACCTGACAGGATCAAGAAAATTCTTTTGATGTAGTTATTGGTATGTTATAGATCTGTTATGTGCATGTTTACACTTTGCTAGATCCAGGAGCTTCCTTATCTTTTGTTACTCCTTATATAGAAGTTGATTTTAGAATCAGTCCCGAAATTCTAGCAGAGCCCTTCTCAGTCTCTACCCCAGTGGGTAAAACCATCATAGCCCGACGGGTATACAAGAACTGCCCGATTATGATATTTCAGAAAGTCACTTCAGCAGACTTAGTCGAATTAGAGATGACTAATTTTGATGTTATTCTCGACATGGATTGGCTTCATTCCTGCTATGCCATAGTTGACTACAAAAATAGAATAGTTCATTTTAGTTCCCGAATGAACCCATCCTTGAGTGGAGGGGTAGTACTTTAGTATTCAGAGGTCAGCTTGTTTCCTACCTTCGAACAAGGAAAATGATATCTAAGGGATGTGTTTATCATCTAGTTCATGTTAGAGATTCTAGTTTTGAGGCTCCCAGTCTCGAATCAGTTCTAATAGTGAATGAATATTCAGATGGCTTTCTCAAAGATCTTCCAGGAATTCCTTCCAAAAAGGAATAGACTTCGGTATTGATCTTCTTTTAGACACTCAGCCTATCTCTATTCCGCCATACAGAATGGCACCAGCAGAACTCAAAGAACTAAAAGATCAGTTGAAGGATCTCTTAGATAAGGGATTCATCAGACCTAGCATTTCCCCATGGGGCACACCAGTCTTATTCGTGCACAAGAAAGATTGTTCACTCAGAATGTGTATAAATTACCGTCAACTCAATAAAGTTATGGTAAAGAACAAGTATCCTCTTCCCAGAATCAATGACTTGTTTGACCAACTTTAGGGTACCAGTTATTTCTCTAAGATAGACCTCAGATCCGGCTATCATCAGCTTAGAGTTAGAAAATATGACATCCCAAAGTCATCTTTCCATACTCGGTATGGTCACTTCAAATTTTTAGTTATGTCCTTTGGTCTTACCAATGCCCCAGCAGCTTTCATGGACTTGATGAACCGTGTGTTCAAGCAGTACTTATACATGTTCATCATAGTTTTCATAGATGATATTTTGGTCTATTCCTGTGCTGAGCGAGATCATGCAGACCATCTCAGAATAGCACTTTAGAATCTTAGAGATAATCATTTATTCGCCAAATTCACTAAGTGCAAATTTTGGCTAAGGTCAGTAGCATTCCTTGGTCATATCATTTTCGATGGTGGCATTAGGGTAGATCATCAAAAGACCAAAGTGGTAAGAAACTGGCCTCGCCCTATTTCTCCATCAGATATTAGGAGTTTCTTGGGTTTAGCTATCTATTACAGAAGGTTTGTTGAAGGATTTTTATCTATTGCATCCCCTATCTCCAGATTGACTCAGAAAAAAGTCAAGCTCCAGTGGTCAGATCCTTGCGAGAAGAGTTTTCAAGAATTGAAGACTCGGATCACCTCAGCTTTAGTCTTAGCTCTTCCAGATGGTTTAGATGGGTTCGTAGTGTATTGTGATGCATCCAGAGTAGGTTTAGGTTGTGTCCTCATGTAGCATGGTAAGGTCCTAGCCTACGCCTCCAAACAGCTTAAACCCCATGAGAGAAATTATCCTACTCATGATCTTGAGTTAGCAGTCGTAGTCTTTTCCTTATAGATTTGGAGGCATTATCTCTATGGTATTCATGTAGACGTCTTCACAGACCATAAGAGCCTTCAGTATGTATTTTCTCAAAAAGATCTCAATTTTCATCAGAAAAGGTAGTTAGAGCTCTTGAAAGATTATGACATGAGTATCCTCTAACATTTAGGCAAGGCTAATGTAGTGGCCAACACTCTCAGTATACTATCCATTGGTAGTATTTCGCATGTTAATGATAGTAAGAAGAAGTCAGCTCAAGAAGTACACCAGCTTGCTAGACTAGGTGATCACTTATTAAACTCTTCAGAGGGCGATGTATGTGTTCAGAGTAGTTTAGAATCATCTCTAGTTTCTGAGGTGAAAGAAAAGCAAAATAGAGATCTCAACCTAGTCAAGTTGAAAGAGTCAGTTCAAAATCAGAAAATAGAGGTTTTCTCCCAAGGGGGAGATAGCGTCCTTCGTTGTCAGGGTCGTCTTTGTGTTCCAGGCATAGATGACATAAGGCAGTGAATTCTTGTAGAAGTGTATGGCGCGCACTACTTTATTCATCCAGGGTCCACTAAGATGTACCTCGACTTACGGGAGATCTATTGGTGGAGTGGGATAAAGAGAGATATTGCAAAGTTTATGGCTAAGTGATCTACATATTAGCAAGTTAAGATAGAGCATTAGAAGCCTAATGGTCCTATACAGGAGTTCAGTATTCCTACTTAGAAGTGGGAAGTTGTGAACATGAACTTCGTGATGGGTTTTCCTCAAACTCGTCGTCAGCATGATTCAGTTTGGGTCATTATAGATAGGATGAACAAATCATCTTATTTCCTTTTGGTTCATACCTCTTATTCAGCCAAGGATTACGCCAATCTCTACATCAAGAAGCTGGTTAGATTACACGGTGTTCCATTGTCTATTATCTCAGATAGAGGTACCCAGTTTACCTCTTATTTTTGGAAAGCATTCTAAAAGGTTCTTGGTACCATGTTTATCTCAGTACAGCCTTTTATCCTCAGATAGATGGTCAAGCAGAAAGAACCATTCAGACATTAAAATATATGCTAAGGGCATGTGCAATTGATCTCAAGGGAAGTTGGGATGACCACTTTCCTTTAATTGAGTTTGCATACAACAACAGCTATCATTCTAGTATTTAGATGGCTCCATTCAAAGCTCTCTATGGTAGGAGATATAGATCTCTAATTGGTTGGTTCGAAGTTAATGAGTCCTCAGTCATAAGGACTGACTTAGTATTTGACGCTTTACAAAAGTTGAGTTAATTAGAGAAAGACTCTGGGCTACTCAGAGCCGATAGAAGTCTTATACAGATGTTTGTATAAAGGATCTAGAGTTCAAGATTGGTGACTATGTCTGCCTTAAGATCTCTCCTATGAAGGGAGTCAAGAGATTCGGCAAGAAGGGAAAGCTCATTCCGCAATATGTTGGTCCCTTCAAGATTCTCAGTCAATTCGGAAAGGTAGCTTATGAGCTCAAATTACCTTTAGATCTAGCCTCAGTTCATCCGGTCTTCCATGTCTCTTTGCTCAAGAAGTGTATAAGTGAACCATCAGTCGTAGTCCCTCTTCAGAGCATAGATGTTTAGAACAGCCTCTCTTATAAAGAGATTCCAGTTGGAATCTTAGACTATTAGACTCATAGATTGAGGAACAAAGAAGTTCCTTTGGTTAAAGTTCTTTGGCAAAATCAGTCAGTCGAGGGAGCTACTTGGGAAACAGAAGAAAATACGCGTACCAAGTATCCTCACCTCGTCCCTCCAACTCAGATCAATCTCAAGGTAATAGTTCTCCTTAAGCTTACTCAGTTTCATGATTAGTGTGCATCACTAACTTAGTATTCGATCTCAGGCTCATATTCCCATGATAAGTTTGGTATCAAGTACCACCGCATATTCAGTCATGTATTCATGTATCAGATCAGTTATATAGTTATGCATCAAATATGCATACTCATTATAAGAAAACTTAGTTCTTCAGAACTTTCAGTTATGCATTTATGAATCAGTTACGCATGCATCAGATATGCATGTTTAGTATGTTATGTTCATCTTATCAGTCACGTCTGTTATGAGATCATGTTCCAGTTATTCATGTTCATCTCATTGTTTCCCCTCTCATTCAATCTCATTCGAGTATGAATGTTCTTAAGGGGGACATATTGTAATACCCGTGCTTTTTCTTAGCTCAAAAATCATCTCAAGGATGTTAGATATCAGTAGTATTACATCAGCCTCATAAATTTAGTAACTCAGTCAATGCTCAGTTCAGTTTAGTAAATCATTTTCAGTGTTCATTCAGATGGGAGTAGGAATTAGCACCGAGTGAACCCAAGGATGAGGACTCACCTATTATACGAGGGTGTGATTCTTAGAAGCAATCCTTGTATTCCAAAACTATCTAGCCAGCATAGGTTGAGACATCATAGCCTATTATATGAGGGTAGATGAGGTGGCTTAACCTGTTATGTGAGGGTTCCCACCGTTCTCACTAGAGTTACCTATTATATGAGGATTACTTATATGTTGTCCTTACCAGTGGCGTGGTATTAACACTTTTCCAATCAAGGCATAGATTGGACCCCAGCTCAGCTATTATAGCATCTTTGAGGCATGTCAGTTAGATACTACTTCCCACAATTTTATGTTATAGAATTAGGACTATCAGATACAGTCAATCAGTCTCAGTAATAGAACTCAGATAGTTTTTCAGATTTTAGGATTGTCAAATACAGTCAACTCAGATATAGTACGAAACTCAGATAGTTCCATCAAATTTAGGACTATCAGATACAGTCACCTACGTTATCAGTTACATTCAGATACAGTCACCCATGTTATCAGTTATATTCAGATATAGTCATTCATGTTATTATTTAGGTCATATTATCAGTATCCTGACTCAGTAGACATGCTACCACGGTATCAGTATCATATTATCACGTTGTCAGTTACAGTTGCATATTTATATATATATTCTCACGTTCATATTAGACAGTTAGTTATTATTGATCATACATGTAAACCCTTGCATATATCCTACCTTACATATATACTCGGTACGTATGTACTGACGCATTCGCGCTATGGTGCTTTATATTTATGTTAAACCATAGGTTCAGAGACATGAGTTCCAAATCAGCAGTAGATTCCAGATTCAGCAGTCAGAGTAGAAGTGAGTCCTCATCCTTCGAGGACCTAATGATTTTCTATTATCTCATTGATTAGCTTATTAGTTGGAATTAGTTGGGGATATGTCCCATCAAATCCTTATTCAGATTCTTCAAATAGTAGAGGCTTTCAGACTAGATATAGACTAGATGCAGACTAGATACAGAGTAGATGCAGACTAGATACAGACTATCATATTTTAGACTTCAGTTTTGTTTTGGGTATTCTATTACCCCACACAGATGTTACGTTATTCAGTTATGTTCATAATCGAACCTTATGGACTTTCAGTGCATGTCTCCAAATTATTATGTTATCTTATGCAGTATACAGGTATAGATATCTGTCATGGGTTAGCTTGTGGTCCTTCGGGGTCATGAGCACCGTGTAGCATTCCGGTTCTGCAAATCAGGTTGTTACAAGTACTTGGATATGTTCGCTGTAGTATCCATTGATGACATCCTTGTCTATTTCGGTAGTTGGAGCGATCATGCAGACCATTTGTGGATTATATTGCAAGACCCTTAAGGATCACCAGTTATTCGCTAAGTTTAGTAAATTAGAATTTTCGATGAGATCAGTAGCTTTTCTTGATCACATCATTTTTTATGACGACATTCGAGTTGATCCTCAAAAGACCAATGCAGTAAGAAACTGGCCTAGGCCCATCTCTCTATTAGATATCAAGAGTTTCTAGGATTTAGCCAATTACTACAGATGATTTGTTGAAGGATTTTCTTTTATTGCCTCTCCCATGTCTCGATTGACTCTGAAAAAATTCAAATTCCAGTGGTTAGGTCCTTATGAGAAGAGTTTTTGAGATTTGAAAACTAGACTCACTTTTTCTCCATTATTGACTCGGCTAAAGAGTTCAGATGGGTTTGTAGTAAAGCTGTCAATATGGGTCAGGCCCATTGGGGCTGGCCTGGACTAGCCCATAAATTGTTAAGGTTGGGCTGCAATTTTTGCAGCATATTTAAGAATGGGGCTTTTTAGCTCCGCCCGTATTACCTCATTGGTCCATGGGGATTGAGCAATATGGGTTGGGCTGGACTGGTCTGTGGGCCAAACAAAGAAAAGAATAAAAGATAGAATAGTGTACTAAGAATAAAAAATAGAGTCCAAGCTCAAAGTATATTTTAACCATCATAGATATTTAACTATTAAATATGTTTTTAAAATATATAAATAATTAAAATATAAAATAGTAAATTTTTTAAGGAATTAAATATGTTTGATAAAGATGATGTGGCAATGTTGAACACGCCATAAGTGATGAAAGTATTTTTTGAGGAGTTCATTTTCTCTTTTAATGGACTAAATCTTTCTATTTTATTGTGATCAATTAAAAAAGAATTAGGTTAATAGTGTTATTTAGCTAGTTAAATTATTATTGATTAACAGTTTCATTTATTATTCAACATCTCTATTTGGTTTGAATTTGGTATCAAAGTTACTTAATTTCACAGATTATGAGGTTTTTTTGTAAATTTGAGACTTGATTAACAAGTAGTAACTTCATGTAATATTATGCTGTAAATATTTATGTAATTAACAAATTAAAATTTAAATTAAGATTATAAAAAATAATATATTATAAAAAGTGGGTTGGCCCGTAGAAGAATGCAACCCACAGTGTAATGGGTTTGGTTTGCTATTTTCTATCCCGTATGTTGATGAGCCATCCCATCCTGACCCGTCAAATGCCAAAGCCCATATGGGCTAGCCCGAATGGGCTGGGCCAGCCCGTATTGACAGCTCTAGTTTGTAGATTATTTTGATGCTTCTAGATTGGCCTTGGTTGTGTATTGATGCAGCGAGGTAAGGTCATAGCCTATGCCTCTAGACAGCTTAAACCCCATGAGTAGAATTACCTGACCCATGATCTTGAGTTGGCAGTAGTTGTCTTTTCCTTAAAGATTTGGAGGCATTACCTTTATGGGGTTCATGTTAATGTACTTACGGATCATAAGAGTTTACAGTATATGTTCACTCAGAAGGATCTAAATCTTTGCCTGAGAAGGTGGCTTGAATTATTGAAAGCCTACGATATGTGTGTGTTGTATCACCCGGGTAAGGCCAATATAATGGCCGATTCCATTAGTATATTGTCAATGGGAAGTGTTATGCTTTTTGAGTAGAATCAGAAAGAGTTTGTCCGTGAGCTTCATCAGTTTGCTAGATTAGGAATTTGGTTGGTTGATTTGGACGAAGGTAGTATATGGGTTCAAAATGGTTCAGAATCTTTATTGGTTGCCAAAGTGAAAGAAAAGCAAGACATAGATCCTATTTTGGTCAAATTGAAGGAGGTAGTTTAGTATCAAAAGGTTGAGATTTTCTCCTAAGGGGGATATAGTGTGCTTCATTGTCAGGGCAGGTTATATGTTCCGAGTGTAGATGATTTGAGACATCAAATATTAGCAGAAGCGTATGGTGCGTGATATTCTATTCACCCAGAAGCCACTAAGATGTACCATGATTTGCCTAAAATTTATTAGTGAAATGGTATGAAGAAAGATATTGCAAAATTCATGGCTAGATATTCGAATTATCATCAGGTTAAAGTTGAGCACCAATGATTTAGTGGTTTACTTCAGGAGTTCAGCATCCCCACCTGGAAATGGGTGGTGGTGACCATGGATTTTGTAACAGGGTTACCTCATACGTGTCGTCAAAATGATTTGATTTGGATCATTGTAGATAGAATGACCAAGTCAGCCCATTTCTTACTAGTTTATACTTTATATTCAGTTGAGGATTATTCTAGACATTTATCTCAATGAGTTGGTAAAGTTGCATGGGGTTTCATTGACCATCATTTCAGATAGAGGTACACAGTTTACCTCTCACTTTTGGAAGGCTTTTTAGAAGGGTCTTGGTACCCAATTTCATCTCAGTACAACTTTTCATCATCAGACAAATGGTTAGGCAGAGCGGGCTATTCAGACCTTAGAGGATATGTTGAGAGCTTATGTTATCGACTTTATGGGTAGTTGGGCTGACTACTTAGCTTTGATTGAGTTTACCTACAACAACAGCTATCACTCCAGTATTCAGGTGAGTCCGTTTGAAGCTCTCTATAAAAGGAGGTATAGATTTCCTACTTATTAGTTTGAAGAAGGTGATACTACTTTAATAGGGCCATATTTAGTGTACGAGGCGATGGAGAAAGTTTAGTTTATTCGAGAAAGGCTGAAGACAGCCCAGAGCTCATAGAAATCCTATGTTGAGGTAAGGAGAAGAGATCTTGAGTTTGATGTTAGTCACTTAGTTTATTTGAAAATTTCACCCATGAAAGGGCTTAAGAGGTTTGATAAGAAAGAGAAGTTCAGCCCCCGCTATGTTAGCCCATATAGGATTTTAAGCTATTTTGGGAAGGTAGCATAAGAATTGGAATTTCCTGCAGAATTGACATCAGTGCATCTGGTGTTTCATGTCTTTTTGCTAAAGAAATACATTGGTGACCCAACTTTTGTTATACCTTTAGATAATGTCGGGGTGAAAGATAGCCTTTCATATGAAGAAGTCCCAGTTGAAATCCTTGACCGTCAGATCCGTAGGTTGAGAAATAAGGAAGTCACCTTGTTTAAAGTCCTATAAAGAAGTCAACCCGTTGAGGGAGATACTTAGAAAACAAAAGTAGATAGGTGAGCCAAGTACCCCCACCTTTTCTCTACGATTTAAGATTTAGCTTGAGGTAGTGGTTTTTCTTAAGTGATTCTCTCATTTTCTATCTCATCTATATAACAATCCTTATGGCATATCATGTATTCATGAATTTAGTTTAGTCTATGCATCATGTTTCAGATTCAGTTATTTAGTCATGAATTAGCTCATAAATAGTTGGTACATGATTCCAGTCTTCTTAGTGTCTCAGATTAGACAGTTTTATTCGGTAATAAATGATCCTAAGAGGGAGATATTTTAATACCCCACAAAATTCTAGACGAATTTCTAGCTATTCAACCCATGTTTAAAGGTCCCAAAGCTATTATTTCACACTAAGTGCACATGACATGGCCACTTTAACATCCCAAGATTTCAAACATTTTATTTTTGGCCTTTTCGTATTTGAAACATTGATTTATGAGTTAGAATATCATTAGGGATGTTAAAAGGGTTATTCGGGAGAATTTTGGAATTTTTGGAAGAGGTTCGGGGTGTTTTTGAACCACAGAGGCAGTAAGTCTCTGCAATTTTAGTGTGTCATGGAGAATAGTCTCCACGATACGCGGCGTGTCACGGAAGATAGTCTCTGCGATATGCAGCATGTTTCATGAAGGATAGTCTCCATAATATGTAGCATGTTTCACAAAGGATAGTCTCTGCAATACACAGCGTGTCACAGAGGCCTAGCCTCCGCGATAGCCACTATGCCACGCTGCAATGCAAATCCTGCAGCCTTCATTAAAGAGGTAAGGGGCATTTTGGTTTTCTTAGTCTCCCCAAAACACCCAAATCATGACTTAAAACCCAAGATGGGCATTACTTTCCCCATTTATCATCGGTTAACAACGTTCAACCTCCTCCCATTCTCAAGAGCACAAAAATCAAAAGATTTTTCAAAGAATCCACCCTTCCAAGGCCTCAATTTCAAGATTTTTCCCAAGAAGACAAGAAATTTAGGTATGTGGAATATTCATCAATGGGTTCCTTCCACCTATTAAGTCCCAAAAATCCCTTAATTTTTAAGTATAAACCTTTTTTCTCTTTCGATGAAATTTCAATGTCAAGTATGAATTTATTCAACTTTCTCTTAACAGTTTTGAATACAAACCATGACAATGTGTTTCTCTATGTGAATTTTGTTCTTACATGCTTTATAAACTCAGTCACCCATATCATGTTTAGTTGAAACCATATTGATTATCAATTTATGAATTTAACCATGTGAGCATATTGTCCTCATAAGTTTAATATCTTCCCATACTCATAATTATGGACTTCATCAGTTTAGTGAGTTATACTATGTTTTGGGTCTATGGATCATGAATATCCTTACAGTATTATGATGATGTTATTGTGCCTAATGTACTATTCTGTGTTGGTGGGTTATGAACAGACAATACCTAGAAAATCATGTCTATCAAGGTTATCAGGTTACAAGTCATTTAGATTTGGCTTGTATCGTCAAATTTTAGAATAACGTTAAAATGAGCACTCATCGGTACTAGTTCATGTTTTATTATTCTATTCAGATTATCATCATATTGAGCATTTATTAGTTTGAACCATGCTAAACTTCTTATCAGTACTAGATCATGTTAAATGAATAAGGATACCAGTGTCATTCAGTTGGGAGTTATACTTAACACTAAGAGCACTCAGGGATGGCAGCTCCCCCGTTATTTTAGGCAGAGTTATTAGTAGCAGTCCATAAGTTCCAGAACAACATAGCCATCGTAGGTTATGAGGGTTCACCCATTGGTTTAGGCTTGACTTCCTCTCAGGGGTCGCCCATCAGTTTAGGCTTGACACCCTGTCCTTCGGGACAACAGATTAGTGGATCCACACAGTAAGTGTTGGTACCCATGGAAAGTTACCGATACCCTTTCAACTTGGGTTACAGGTTGGTCTCCGACTAGCTCAAATTGGGGCATGTCGATTAAATATTAGTTCCCACTGACTCAGTTCAGTATTCAGACTACATCAGCTCAGGTTTGCATGACCAAGTATTCTGTTATTCAGTGATTCAGTTTTATAAATTATTTTAGTACATGTTTTACTTGGTCCTACATTTGTTTTAGGCCAAACCCATCAGCAAACCCTTTAAGTACGTACGATCTTTCACTTAGGCACCTCAAGTGAATGGGTTACATTTTAAACACCTAAAGTAGCCTAAAAGTGGGTCACTTTGGCACCTTTTGCCTTGTTGGAAAAACGCGTGCAGAACACTCTGCAAAGGCACGTGAAAGCCTATTTTTTTGCTGATATGGCATATAAATGACCCCCAATGGTAATATACCCATATTTCATCTTCTTCTTCATTCCCAAATCAAATTTTAACCCTAATTTATCACTCTTCTTGGAATTTTTTTTATAAAAAACTTGTCTCTTCTTCTTCTCTCTTCTTCAACTTCTTCTTAAATTTTTCAAAAGTTTGAACTTTTTCTTATTTTATTCGAATTGAATTGGACAATGTTGAGCTCGTCGTCCATGGTTTTTTGCGAAAAATATTATTGCTATTGTAAATGTGGTAATGAAGCATTACTAAAAACTTCTTGTACTCAACAAAATCCCCATCATAGATTTCTTACGTTTAAAAATTCAAAGGTAATATTCTTTACTTCTTAACTTAATAAGTCGATTAATCATTAATTTTGTAATTATTTTTGTTATTAATTTTTTAGAAATTTATCGGGTGAGATGACTTTGATTGATATGAAGAACGACACTCTTCACAAGAAAATAGGATAATTTGGGGTTTGCTGAAGAAAGTTAACTCCTTAGAATATAAAGAAAATCAAGCTAGAAGATATAATATTGTTGGTGTCGTTGCTAATTGTTTGTTGTTGTGGGGAATATGGACATTGAAGCCAAATTGCTGAAGTTTACCTTGAAGTTTTGATGGCCTTGAGGTTATGATTGCCTTCAAGTGTTGAAGTTGCAAAATGACTTAAATTCCTTCTTGTTTTCATGAAGTTTAGGTGTATGTTTGTAGTTAGTATTAAGCCTTGTTAGGTTTCGTTTGTTAATGTAATGTTGATCTTGTAAGAATATTACATTTTGAAGAAATGAAATATTTATTTTGATTATAAATACTGTTAATGTTTTTATTCTATATAATGACAATGTTGGTCTTGTAAAATAAAGTATCCAAATAGAAAAGCAATAACACCAACAATGTTTTCCTATATGCTCCATATTGAGTTGGTATCAACACCGAAAACAACTAACTATACGTTCCTATTGAGGTGAAAACAACACCACCAACAACTTCATCTATACACTCTATATTGAGCTGAACGCAACAGCAACAACTTCATCAATACGCTCCAAATTAAGCTCAAAGAAACACTAACAAGTTCATAAATATGTTCCATATTGAGCTCAAAGAAACACCAACAAGAAGTTAATAAATATGCTCCATATTGAGCTTCAGTTAACACTAATTAATAATCCAACAAACATGCTCCATATTGGAGCTCACAGTTTGCATGATACTACTTAAAGAACCTGAATTTTCAGGTTTCAAAAACTAAAGAACCAGAATTTTTACTTCAAAAACTAAATTGATCGTTTGGTACTGCACATTACACAATAGAATCACAATACACCATCAGACTAAAATGCTTCTTCTTTTTGTTGGTCATATACTGCAATTGATTAGTGGTGACAGCATATTTATTTTATCATTTCAAGCCTCTAGGCCTATAACCAACATTAACCCCTGTAGAACTTGCATCCTTGTAAGATGTACCACTTTGTAGGATCCTTTGACTTGATGTCCCAGGCTATTTGTTGAACAAAAATGAAGGATCAATAAACATTATATATATGCCCTTTATTTTTAAAGAAATAATATAAGTTAACTTACATTCAGTATTTGGGTTCCCCTTGCACTAGTGTAGATCCCAAATCCAGCATTCTTTAACCTTTTTGATCCACCTTAATCAACATCCTTTGTGGTTCCAACTCTTCCCCTCTTCTGCCCAATGGTTGCTCTACTTCTAGGAGGTAATTGACTCTTGATTCCTTTTCTAACAGGAATTCTTATATCACCACAAAAGGTAGATTTTGTAGCTTCTTTCAAGCTTCTAACTCTGCTTGTATCACCATAAATTGTAGTTGAAGAAGCAGGTTGACTTGAGCTACATGATGCTGATTTCTTTGAGGTTGAAGGTCCAGGTTGACTTGAGCTACATGATGCTGATTTTTTTGAGGTTAAAGGTGAAGGTTGGCTTGAGCATTAAGGCTGGCAGCTTCCTTGTAAACTTTGACCAGTAAACTGAAATCCTTGGCTATGTGTTTGTGCATTGGGATCAGGAATCTATAAAATCATAGAACACCAGTTAATAAGTTATAAAATCAACATAAAAAATAAACTTCTAAAATCAAATAAAAGTGACTGTTTTACCTTGCAAAATCTTCTATTATAGCCTTGTTGATTCCACTTGGAGCATGTTATTGTCCCACCTTTTTTTGGAAATCTTTCCAGATTTCTTTACCGGTTCCCCTTTGCCTCTCTTTCTATTTTTTGCAGGTCTGCCAGGCATTTTTTTTAGGTTCAGGGGGCTCAATTTTTGGATTATTTGTCTCAAGCCACATTTTTATATTAAAGATTGGTTGAATAAAGTGATTATAAGCCTTCATGAAGATTTCCTTCTTATACCAATGTTCAACATAAGGTTCAGGATCTTTTTCAACATAACACAAAGCACAAATGGTATGTTGGCGAGGAATGCCTCTCAACTGCCAAGTTCTACAACTACATAACCTATTAGTCAAGTTCATAATATGCCTATACTCCCCTTCTCCAACCTCAAATCCAATATCAACATTCCAAAGCAGCTTGCAAGCCCTAGCCCTATCATTATTCTTCTCCAATATAAGTCTAGCCATAGGTGCAATATCATATATCCAAGTATTGGCAAACTTAATCATATCCACAGTTCTAGTCATGATTTTTCTCCTAATTTCCTCCAACATAGTAATGATAGATTTATGTCTAGGGACTAAGATCCATGAATTAAAGGTCTCACATATGTTATTCTCAATAGCATCACACTTACAATGCTCTTTAAAGAATGCTCTAACCCATGATGCCCTAGGATAATGCAGCAAATCACCAATGATATCATTACCTTGCCTACCAATTTGGTTCATGTAATCAAGTTCTTCTTTGAACTTTACTTCAAAACTTGCCTTTGACATTTCCAAAACTATTTTTTCTCTCTTCTCCCTTCCACTCTTGACTCCAGTTAGCCCAGATGTGTCTAGCACATCTTCTAATTTCAGTATTCGGTAATAACTCAAGAACAATAGCATGAAAAACCTACATACAAAAAAAACAGTTAAAGTACTTGACAAAGAAATTCTATTTTTTAATTAATTGCCAGTTAAAAATACCAAATATTACCTTTTGCATATCAGCCATCACAGTAAGACCTGCTCCAGTACCCAACTGCAGATCCTCTTTCAAGTAGTTGACAAAAAAACTCCAACTATGCTTGGTTTCCTTGTAAACAACAGCCCAGGAAATAGGAAATATTTGATTGTTTCCATTCTTTCCAACTGCAACTAGAAGTTCACCCTTACAAGCACCCTTTAAGAAACATCCATCAAACCCTATAATTCTTCTACATCCTTCCATCCACCCTTTTTTTGATGCATCAAGAAACACATAGAAATACACAAATAGATTTTTACCTGGGATAGTTTCACTGTCCATTCTCATCCAAACAGAACTACCAGGATTTGTTTGTTTGATCATCTCAGCATAATCATATAATCTTGCAAATTCCAAGTTTCGTTCCCCCATGGCCTACCTTAAGATCTGTAACTTTTCCCTGTAATAGATTGTTTTACCCACATATAATCCTAATTTTTTCTGCATAATTTCTGTATTTCCTAAATTTTCAAAGACGGTCGTTTACTTATTTCATCCCTAAATCTATCAGCATCAAACTTAGTTGTACACATCTTATTCTTGTTTGATGTTGTACACTTATGCACTATATTATAATTCTTAATCAAAAAATTACCAGAGTCTCTGTCAAGTGCACCATAACACAACCAGTTGAATTTTTTCTTGAATTTGCACTTAGCCCTCATTCTATGAGCTTCATTAGGTTTTAAGACAATCTAAACTCTATTTTCCACTGTATACCTCCCCAAAGCTTTTCTAAATTCCTTAGGACCATTAAAAATTGTATCAAGTTCAAAAACAATAACACCACAATCATCATCAAATCTGATTTTATTACTTCTTCTTCTTCTTCTTGGAAAATCAACACCAACAACAGCATCCTCATCTAACAAATCAGTGCTATCAACACTACCACGATCTGAACTATTAATATACTCTTTATCACCTCCTAATCTACCCACATATATATTGTTCTTATTCCTGCCAATAAAAACCTTTATCAATACTAGCTTCACCTACTGGTATTTTTTCTCTTGATTTGGATTTTTTTTCTTCTATTTTCAGCTCTAAAGGCTCTCAACTCTTCATCAATATCTGAATCATCCTCATCAGGGATATTATCACCAATCAAATCTGATTCACTACTGGGAAGATCTATTTCATCACCATTCAGATCTTTATTAAGACATATATTTTCATTCTCATCACTGCTTATATCAACTTTATCATTAGACTGTGGCCCTACTAAAAGAGGCACAACATTTTCCACAACATCAACATCTTCATCAATGTCATGAAACACATACACATCAAGCTCATCACCATCTTTTAACTCCTTTACAAACTCTAGCAATTGACCATCAAAAGTGATTTGAACTAAACCCCCACCATCTATAAGTTGATAATAGAACCCCTTAACTTTTGAGTACACAAGATCTTTGGTGTAGGAAAGAAATTCAACAAGATTGAAATGGTGTTTATCAATGGCAATAGCAAAGATATCTAACTCACCTTTATAACTAAGATTAGGGTCGGATACAATGTTCCCCCATGACGAAAACAGGTCAAAATATAGTTGTTCATTTTTGTAACAAATCCCTAAAGATTCGGCATAAAAGAAAATACCCAAAATATCCTTAAATTTAAAAATACCAAAATAACCCTATATTATCAGTGAAATCTCCAAAATAAACCCTAAATTTATGAAATTCTCAAAAAGCCGACAAAAAAACCCTACTTTGTAACTGAAATCACAAAAAAAACCTCTAAAAACATTCATTCAATCCATCACTATAATTTCAAGTGGGAAACAGTCCAAATAGCAAGAAAAAATATTAACTTAAAAGAAAAAATTTAGTTCAACCTTCAATTTCTTCAACTATAAACTAGATTTCTTCAAATTCGTCACTGAAAAATGAATCAATACTTTCATGCAAGCATTGTACCTGCAAAATACACCATAAATAGTTACAAATCCTAACATTAAAAGAAGAATTGAAGAAAAAATGGAAAAAATCAACAAGACGTACAAAGGGGAAAGGAATAGGGTTTCAATCAGATTTGGAAATGGAAAATTGATTTGGGGATTTTCTGATTTTTTTCCCCCTTTTAGTGGATGTGGATGACGTCGAAAGGATCTGGTACATGGCATGTTTTAATTGGCGTGTAAAATCCACGTGTACGGATTGAAATACACGCGCCTGAGTTTTGTTTTAATTAGGTAAAAAGATGCCAAAATGACCCACTTTTAGGCTACTTAGGTGTTTAAAACGTAACCCGTTTACTTGAGATGCCTAAGTGAAAGATCATGCATAGTTAAGGGGTCAGCCGATGGGTTTGGCATTTGTTTTATATATTTATGCATTCATGTTCAGTAGTTATGTGTAATTCAGTTAGTTCCATCTCACATACCATTACATTCTAAGTACTGACCGCGTACTCTCTTTTGTGCTATATTGATTTCACAATATAGGTTCGGACACTCAGCTCCCCGATCATCCTTAGTCAGTTCAATGCCACTCAATAGTAGTTGTGGTAAGTCCTCATCCATCGAGGACAAGTCATTTACAGTTATTTTCAGTACGTTCTTTACTTTAGTCAGTCGGAGTTAGTTGAGGGTTTATCCCATCAACTCCTCATGTTTTTGAGGTTTTCAGATAGTCAGACTTGTTTTCAATTGTATTAGCATTTTGTACATGTTAGATATTATTTCAGTATTACATTTAACAGAAATTCTCATCAGTTTAGCTTCCACATATGATGTTTTATTATTACTTTATGTAGTGCTCACAGAAGATACCAGATCATTGGTTAGCTTAGGGTCACTTATGGCCTTAAGAATTGTGTTATGACTAGGGGGTAGTCTTGGGTCGTGACAGCATGATATTAATGATGATTACCATAAATATTTAGGTATTTTATTTTGTACATAATATATTTCTTGCAAAATATCATTTTATAATATTTGAATATGTTGTTATAGAGAGGTAATTTTATACCACTATAGTAAATGTCATTATTTTTATATGTAGAATGTTGTTATATAGAAATAAAATATAACATAAAAATTAGTTCGGGAGAAAATTAGATTGCTATAGTGAAATTTTGTTATATCGAGACGACGCTATAGGAAGGTCTAACCTATATTATAGAGAAAATATGTGTAAACCTAATTAATTTAGAGAAGACAACTAAGGTAAACAATATTAAATAAGCTAAACAATGTTAAATAGTTCAAATAAATTCTAATCCCAAAAAAGTGACTCCTAAAGCGAAATGACGAACTTGCGCGAACAAAAAAAGTAAAATTAAACTAAGGGTTTTAATGTCTCTGATAAAAAAAAGTTGTGTACTATTAAGATTTCCATAAGTTAATGACTTTGTAATTGATTATGATTCCCAAATATTATGAGTTTAATACATTATTCAAGATGTTTCTTGATTTTATATTTTATAAATTATATTTTTCTCTTAATAGACTCATAAACTATTATTGTAAATATCAATATTCCACTATACATCTAATCAACTTCCAGGTTCAGACAGTAAAAACGTTCGAATAGTGAGATTGAGAATTACTTGGACCTGAAATCCTGTTGTCGAGAGTGGTCTTAGACCACTAAAAGCGTTGAAAGAGTACCTGCAGTAATTTGTTAAAATTGTCATTCTTAAAATAAAGAAAAAACAACATCCTTCCATCTAAGCCATTTGTAAATTGGATTGATAGCAGAATGAGGAGAGGCAAAAACATAAAGATATGTGGCAGCATGACACACATCAATGTCAGTGTTGGATTTTTCTAAAGCAGGATAGAGGATAGTGCACTTGTCGTTCTGGTTCTTTGGAAGCTCTAAAGCTAAAATCTTACGAGTTGCCTTCTAAGAGGTAAACTAGGTTTCATAATCATTATTTATACTTCTTCATAAGTTTATAAATAAACCATGTTATTATACACGAGAAACCAATTATTAAGAAGAAGAAAGATCATAGTTGGGCATTGCCATGGTATTAGTCGTACCAATATGTTTTATCATGAGTGGGGTGGATTTATCCACCCTTGAATTGAGACAGTAGTCTCCACTGCACTCAAGAATTTAGAGGGTCTTTGTTTGAAGAGTATGGTAGTTATAAATAAAGGTGTTCTCCTACTTTCTCAATCTTTTTGTTCTTTGAAGTCCTTGGTTTTGATTAGCTGTCAAATTGCTTTTGATATCACCTCCTATGTCACGATCCAAGTCTATCGTATGTGGAACCCACATTACTCACCTGGTGGAATAACCATCTACCTTAAAATATCAAGTTAAAATCAACACTCAAAAGAAATAATAGAACCAGTCCATCAATAAGACATCAAGTCTAAAGAAACAAAAGTAAGTACAACTTAAGGCGCAACATTACAAAATTATTCCTAGGAATTGAAATTCCTACTAACCAAAACTACTAAATACTATCTAGAAGGGGATGTAACCCAAAACTAGAATGAAAAATATAAGTCCAGAAAAGACTTTGTCATCCAAGAAGGATTCATCATACCCTGAAACAGGCTACTCAATCTTGAATCTAAAGTGAATTGATGGAATTACAAATGAGGTCTCGTAGGAGTTTATGGAATATGTGTTGCCCTCATAAAAGTAAATCCATGTGTAGTATCAACATACAAGAACAACAGTGTACTCGTAGGATCATTGAAACAATCAATAAGAATATAAACATATAACTAAGTTATAGTACAATAAGTTAATCCATGCTTAACAACTATACACTTAGAATAACAAGTAACAATGAACAATTAGGATTCAACTAGCAAGTCAACATATAATTACCAAGTCATGTTTCGTCAAGGCAAGTTAAAAATAAGTCAAGATAATTTATTAAGTATAAAAATATATTTCTCTGCTTAAGTCATGGAATTGTCAAACTCACCTGACCCTCGTACATATAAGCTAAGGATTGTACAACCACCCTCTAGACATGACCTGCAGAGAACAATTGCCATTGATGTACTAAATCCTGAACACGAGTGTCTTCCAACCTTGTTCCATCACAAGACTATGAGAACATTCTAAATACCGAACATTCCATATTTAGAAAGTAAGCTAAGTAAAAAAAATTATATAACAATCACAAAATATTTGCAAAGACCCACCAAAAAATATGCATTGACAAGTCATACTATAAAATAGTTAACACGCACATATATCACAAATTGAATTAAACTACAATACCATCACCAACCTCGAACCAAGTTTGTACTGCTCCTCTATGCCAGAGCTTTTCCCTTTCTTGTAATTTCTACTTGCTCATGGTCTATAATATGCACATAAATACATAATTAAAAAATGACCTATCATGTTGGTATTATAAATCACACCCAATTCCTAAGGTCAAATTCATGATTATTCCTTTCCTGTTCTAGGGATTTTTCATTGAATTTTACCTAAAACTACCAATTTTGTGAATAAATGAGTGAATCAATGGAATACAAGGGTAAATTAAATGTTAATAATCAAAACCCATTAACTTATTCCTTAATTTCCCCCCTTGCACCAGCAATTAACCAAAATCCGCCTTAAAATTCTCCCTAAACTATATGAATTAATAATTTTAAGACTTAACAATTAAATTCAAGTTAACGGGGATGAATTCTTTACCTTAAAAAGTCAAACAAAGAATTTATGGTGGGTTTCACCCTAAATCGCTCTTTTCTCGCTCCAAAATGAGTTTTAAAAAAATAAACTATTTTGAAAAAATATTTTAATAAATCTGCGGTTTTCACCGTTATAGCGATATCTGACCGCTATAGTGGTGTCGCTATACGGAACGCTATAGTGATCGTTGAGTGCCTTTGACCACCTTTATAGGGAAAATTATTTTGCTAGAGCGCTCACTGCTATAGCGGTGTGCCGATCGTTATAGCAGTGTTGACGGAATAGAATGTCCGTCTTCTCTCTAAAATTTTACTTTTTGCAATACACCTTAAACATGAAACATTGCAAACACGTCTTTTATGCTAATATTAATTCCGAAAGTTCTTCTTACCGAAATTCGATTTTGCGAAATTCCTATGGATTTTTAATCGTCTTAGCTAACTAAAAGTCAAGACAAATACCACTATCCCAATTCAAATCATTCCTAGAATTTTTTAGGTCACACCTCTCTCTGTAATCGATTGAAACTAGTCTAGCCTATAATTTGTAACTTCTAAACGGAAAAGAATTTGGACGTGAGATTTTAGATGTGGGACTCATACGTAACGATGGAGAGGATCGTTAAATCCTTTCTCGGCCATATTGTTTCCAATTGTTGGTAAGCTTACTTTTTTTTGTATGATTATTTGATAATTTGAACCTTTATGATTAGGTACATCCCTTCTAGCTGTGCCTATTTTTAGTTATTTTATGAACTTTTATTTTATTTTTAAATGAAGCTAGAGAAGATAGCAATGTGGAAAATTGAAATCTCCTCACCATAAAGGTAAAAATTTAGGTAGTCGCTACTATGAATGCCCATTATGTCATGAAATTTGATTGTCATGCAGGTCGTTAAGAGAGTTGCACTTTCAACAATCAGTAGTGGAATATTTGATTTCCTAGACAGTTGCACCACCCTTGTCTCAATTAGATTGTTTCGCCTCATTGGAAATATTTTCACTGAGTCTTTGGAGAGACTGGTGGTCATATGTCCACACCAAAACACAAGACTATTTTATGAGAATGATCAAGCTGAGCTTGAAATTTGACTAACGGAGAGCATGAAAAGCATTCTAATTTTGATAATTAAAGAACTGGTGATGAAGAAGATAAATAGGACATTAAAAAACACCAAGCAACTCGAGTCCTTCAGTTGGTGAAGAAGGATGGTAATCATCAAATTAGGAATGAGCATGAAGATATTAATCATCAATTAGAAAATGAACATGATCCTTAAGACAAGGGAGAGGCCGAGTCTGAAGATGATGTTGAACCAGAGAAGAGTCTGAGCAAATAGAGAAAGAACGCTATCCAAGTTACCCATCATGGAAAGAAGAACTTTGCCTCGAGAAAAATATACATGTCGAGATCAATTCTACTTGTACAATACTAAAAAAATACTAAAAGCCAAAACACATAAACGAAAATGTATCACAATAAATTATAGATAAACTTTCCTTTTTTCATTTCACCTTCGGTAATAAGCAATCTCTTCCTCTGTTTTTTAATTTAGTGTTACAATTTGTTTAGATGGTTTTACATATTGTTTCATAATGTATCATATTATATTATATTGTTTCATAATGTATTATATTATATTGTTGAAAGAAAAAGTAATCATTAAAATTGATATGTGTTGAAGAACATTTGTTTTATTGTTGGATAATATATTCTTTTTATACGTATTTAGGAATTTCGAATTTGGAACATTAGTTTAAAGTATTGACTGATTATTGAAAACTTTTTCGGTACAATTTATTTCTTTACCAAAATTCATTGTTAGAATATAAAAAAGAAAAAGAAAAGAGCGACAATTAAAAGCTTTGAGTTATTGGTTTAGGATACAAATGGAAAAAGCAATCCATAGATCAATGTATCAAGTATGTTAAGCTTATAATTAAAAGTTTCATAGCAACTGTTTCATAATTATCTAAAATAACAACTTGTATTTTGTATTTTATAAAAGTATTGCTACTAAAATACATATACAACAAGATTTATTGTCCTTCTTTTACTCAAATCAGTTGAGTTAAATAAAGAATAATTATCTCATGTATTTAAAGAAATAAAATTTTTTTCATAAATTACTCTTATTTAAAACAGTAAATTCCTTTTCCATAAACTATTCTTATTTAAATTAGTAGATTCATTTTCCAAATCAAACTCAAATATAAAGCTAACTATTCAAAATAAAGCATCATTACTAATTTTTCTCTCTTTCACTCTCTTATTTCTCTAACTTTTTTTTATGTTAGTTTTTTTCATCTTCCTGTTTTTAATTATTTTATTTTTTTTATTTTGAATTCTTTTTCTTTTTCATTTTTTTCTTTTTACTTTATTTTCTCTCTTCTACTTCTCTTTCTTTTATTTTTTCCTTTTTCATTTTTTCTTTATTTTTTTTCTTTTTCATTTTCTTATTTTTTTTGCCTTTCTCATTTTTTTTTCTTTTCCTATTTTCATTTTCTTCTTCTTTTTTTAAATTTTTACTTTTTTATTTCTTTTTTTTCTTTTATTTTTACACTTCTATTTCTAGCTTTTATTTCTCTTTTTTTGAATTTTTCTTTTTCATTTTTTGTCTTTTTCTCTTTTTGTTCTTTTTTTTTTTACTTTTTTATTTCTATCTTTTATTTTTAAAAGGCAAATTTCTGTATCACCTACACATATTCAAAAAATATACAAAATAAATAGACATACAAATCTGCATTTGTATTTATAGTACAAAATATGCATATATATTTGTATATGTATTTACAGAAATACATATCTGACTCATATGTATATATAAACAAATAGGACACAAAATCTCTATAACGAAAAATTACCATATACATATACGTGTCGATAATCAAAACATACATGATACATATCTTAAACAGTAAAAAAATACAAATGAGTACATATGTTTCCCTCTAAAATAATATAGAACAGTTTAAAGATAAATCCAACACCGTACAAAAATACATATAAATATGCATTTGTATGTATAAAATACAAATACATGAACGTGCCTCTAAAAAAATTCATAATACACTTGTGGCATAATACATCTATCTAATTGCACTTGAACTGCACATTTCTTCTTCTTCTTCATGTAGACACCACAAATATTCTTATGACAAAAAATCTTATACTACTTCTTTGATAATATCACCTTAATATGTTTTTCAATGTCATTGACTGTGTGACCTCCTATATGTGGTTCAGATCTTGAAAGTACTCTTGCCATGAATATATGATCACACGGCACCTATAGAACAAAATAATAACATAAATCTATATTACATATACTTTTCACAAAAAAAAAATACGAAATACATAGTATGCATATGTTTTCTTCTATGTAATACATATTACGTTACAAAAAAATACATATAGCTCTGCATATGTATTTACAGAATACAAGCCTAATACATATGTATATTACCACACAAAAAATACAAATATGACTCTGACATGTATTTACAAAATACATATCAGATTCATATTGAACCTTATCGAATATAACTATAATATATATCTTCATATATATTTGCAAAATACAAATATGACTCATATAACCAATAAATATAAATGCATATCTTAAACAGTAACAACTATAACTATATACATATACATATAACATTAACAACTATAACCATATGTGTATAAAAATACATATACTGCACATGACCTATATGCTAATAAAAATACAAATACAAATACTTCTTTAAACTAAACTAAGAACATGCAACGTGGAGTTCAAAAACTTCAAATATAGAGAATAATACTTCAAATTACATGTTCATATCCACCATATCCTACCATATCCATCGGCCTTAGGCAACGTGTTTGAGGATCATCAGTCATGTAGTCATTATGGTTAGGGCACATAAAAAACTGTCTATCAATAGGGGGAGTTGGTGATCAATAAAAGAGGTACTGAAGTATCACAGGTTGTTGACGTTGATTTCAAGAGGGGATTCTTTTTTTGATTTGGTTGAATGTATATATTATCAAGATTTTGAAGGCTCTCATATAGGTTCCCAAGCACCCAACCATTTCTTTTACGAAGAGAAACCTAATGACACTGCCTATTGGAAATGCAAGAATATGAAATAAGAAATCAATACTCTCATTTAAACCTCGACAAATATGAACTTTTTGATTTTGTTGTCAATCAACAGCTTCATCGTAACCTTGAACATTGTCATAATTGTGAAGCAACAAAACCACTATTGAAACCTGCATTGATCCGTTTGCATTGCTGTATTTTAGCCCCCACCCACTTACCCAAAATAGCACCTCTTTATCTTCTTTACTACTCTCCATTTCTCTTCTTTTTTTCAAAAAAAGAATCTATTTTTTCTCCTTTTCTTGCTGTTGATTCTTGTTTTTTTGTACTTTCCTTCCTACCCACTTCAACCCCTTTTATTAAATCCTATTTTATTTGTTTCAGTTCTTGAAATAAAAGACAAAAAAAATAGAAGAACAAAGAAAATAAGAACCAGCAAAAAGAAAAGAAAAAATTTAGACCAACTTGCGAAAAACTGACGATATATGTTGGCTATATATACTTATAAAGAGCCGTAGCTAAGTTGTGTATAAAAGAGCATTGGTAATTACAGAGAGCGTGCAATATATATTTATGGTTGATTGATTTTCAAGAGGTACACCGGAAAGGAAAATAAGATACTATTTAATTGGAGAAAGAAAATAATACAGTGAAAATAGGAAATAAAGAGTGAAATACGCGTGTGTAAAGTTAATGGGCAAGAACTGCTACTTTTGCTATAAAATATAATTTTGAAAAAATGTTGCTATTTATTGTAATTATGGTCTTAAGTTTGTCACTTCCTGTAATTTTTCCTTAAGAATTCCTTACTATTCGTTATATAATTATATCCAACTAACTTTTTGTAATTATATCAAGTTACTATAATAAGAAAAGAAAACTAAATAAAAGTAAAAGTAGAGAAACTACAACTAAAGACTCATGTCTTCTAGGTTTAGGAGTAGGGGTAGGTATTGATCGATTTGATTTAATTTTTTGTATTATTGATTTAATTTTTGATTTTCAGTACTTCAACATCAAGTTTAACCACCAAATCAATTCACTTATTGATATGAGACGCCAATTTTTGATTAGAGTTAGAGTTAGAGTTAGATTTATAATAAATTAATTATGCGAAGACCATTTAAAAATAGAGAAGCTTTTAGAAAAATTAAAAAATCGTTAATTAGTAATTATTCAGAATATATAAGTCTAAATAAAACAAAAGAAAATCTACAAAAACTAGCCTATTTAATTACATTAATATCTAGTATTGAATCAAAATTAATAACACATTTAAAATCTAGAAGAATGAAACATATACCGCCTAATTATAATAAAATTAGATTTAGATATCCACCGAGATATTATAAATATAATTTAAAATGAATAAAATACAACAATATAAAGAATTAAAACAAATTATCTCTGAAAAACGAAAAGAATTAAAAATGAGAATAGAAAGACTACATTATAATATATTTGCCGGAGTAAGTAAAAATTCAATAGATACACAAAAAGATGAAATATCAAAATTAGAATCACAAATAGATAGTTTAGAATATGTATATCAACATGACCTATTCACAATAAAATGAATAAAGAAGAATTTATAATAGATGAAAAAATATATGAAAACTACGAAGGATCAAAAATAAAAATAGTATTTTCTAATCTAGGACGAAGATATAAGAAAATAGGTGAACATTTATATCTAATGTTAGAAAAAGAAGAATTAAAATTAGAAGATAAATTAACAGCAATGGTAAGAATAGAAAAAGAAAATGAAGAGATAGATAGGAAAAAAGAAATAGAAAAAATAAAACAACAGACTACGGAAGAAATACGAAAAATAGAAGAAACCAAAAATAGTAGAATTGCTGAATTAGAAAGAGAATTACAAATGTTAAAAGAGCTGTATGAACAAAGACAAAAAGAAAAAGAAGAAAAAGATAGAGAACAGAAATTACTAAATGAGATAAATCAATTTAAGGAAAAATTAGAAATAAAAAACGAAGAATTAGAAATAAATAATATAGATATTAAAGAGACAGATAATTATGAGTCCGAAGATAGTGAAACATACACAGAAATATTAACAAATACAAAAAATTTAGAAATCAATGAAGAACAAAAAATTTATGAGGAAAACTTAGAAAATACCCACACAGAAATAAATACTCTTGATAAAAAAGAAAATGAAAATATATTACCTAAAACAACAGAAATAAGAAAACCCATATATTATAAGAATAAGTTTAAAAAATATAATGAATATGATAAATGGATACCAAAACAAATAGTAAATAAAAATTATAACTTTTTAGATCTAGACTGTGTAATAGATACAGAAAAAACAATACAATTATGGATAGGATATATGACAAAACAATTATTAGATAATAATATAAATATAACAGATGCACCGGAATATATAGAAAAAACATTAATAGGATCAGTAAAACTATGGTTTGCAAATCTAACCGAAAATAGCAAAAAAGTATTAAGAACTAATAAACCTATAGAAGGAACATCATCGACAATAACTAAACTAACACCTATAGAATTATTAAAAAAATATGAAACAGCTATAAAAGATGAATTTGGTAGTACGACAACAATCGAAGAAGAACAAAATGAAGAAAAAGATACAAATAGAAATTTAATGTTAAAATTAGCAATATGTAATATGTGAATATACTTGCGCATTTAAAGAATATTATTACAAAGGAGCATATAGTATAGAAGAAAGTAAAGAAATAAGAAAATTATATTTTAATAAATTACCCGAACCATTTAGTTCAAAAATAATAAAAAGTTGGGAAGAAGCAAAAATAGTAGATACGTTAGGAGCAAGAATAAAATATTTACAACAATGGTATAGAAACTTATGTGGAAAATATAGAGAAGAATTAAAAATGGAAAAAACATTAATAAGAAATTTAGCTTGTTGCAAAAATAAAATAGCACCCCAATTTGGATGCGAAGAAAGATATTATAAGAAAAGAAAAAGACATAAGAAATATAAGAAATATAAAAAATCAAAATATAAATATAAAAAACCAAGAAAGAGATATTATGTAAAAAATTATAAACATAAGAGACCATATAGAAAAAAGAAATCTATAAAAAAATGTACTTGTTATAATTGTGGAAAGTTAGGACATTTAGCTAGAGATTGTAAATTACCGAAAAATCCAAAAAATAAACAAATATCAGAAATAAAAATAGAAAATACCGAATACATGCAGATAGATTATATAGATTATGAATTAGAAAGTGAAGATAGTATATATGAAATTTCAGAAAACGAAACAGATAATGAAACAGATAGCGAAATAGATGAATCAAATGACTGAAGAAGATATAAAAATAATAACAAAGGAAGAATATTTAAATGATGAAGGAACGGAACAAAAAATAATATTTGACAATAATATATTTGATGAAATAAAAGGAAAAGAATTAGATTTAAGTGTAGAAAAAATATTTAAAATACCAACAATAAAAAATATTTTTACTAGGAAAAAAGATGAATATTATGTAGTGTGCCAAATCCAAGGATATAATTATTTTAGCAAATTTGATTGTAAATCAGGATTTTACCACCTAAAGCTAGAAGAAGAATCTAAAGAATTAACCGCATTTACGGTACCACAAGGATTTTATGAATGGAACGTGTTACCATTTGGATATAAAAATGCACCAGGTAGATATCAACATTTTATGGATAATTATTTTAAACAATTATCTAATTGTATAGTATACATAGATGATATATTATTATATACAAAAACTAAAGAAGAACATTTAAAATTATTAGAACAATTCACAGATATAATAGAAAAATCAGGAATAAGCCTAAGCAAAAAGAAAGCTGAAATTATGAAAAACCAGATAGAATTTTTAGGAATACAAATAGATAAAAGTGGAGTAAAAATGCAACAACATATAGTACAAAAAATAATAAATTCAAAAGAAGAATTAGATACAAAAAAGAAATTACAATCATTTTTAGGATTAGTAAACCAAGTAAGAGAATATATTCCAAAATTAGCAGAAACCTTAAAACCACTACAGAAAAAATTAAAAAAGGATATAGAATATAACTATGATGAAAAAGATAAAAAACAAGTTCAAAAAATAAAATTACTTCGTAGAGAATTACCTAAATTACAATTTCCAGATGAAAATAGAAAATTTATATATATAGTAGAAGCAGATGCAAGTGAATATAGTTACGGAGGAGTACTTAAATATCGATATGAAGTAGAAAAAATAGAACACCATTGTAGATACTACTCAGGTACGTTAAACGAGACAGAAATAAAATGGGAAATAAATAGGAAAGAATTAGGTTCATTATATAAGTGTTTATTAGCATTTGAGCCATATATTGTATATAACAAATTTATTGTACGAACAGATAATACACAGGTACGTTGGTGGCTAACAAAGAAAATACAAAATTCAGTTACAACAAAAGAGATTCGAAGACTAGTTTTAAATATATTAAATTTCACATTTACAATTGAAGTGATCAGTACTAACAAAAATGTTATTGCAGATTACATATCAAGACAAAGCTACACAGACTGAAATAATAGAGGAAGATACTCTAGAAAAAATACTTAACACCCTAACTACGCTTTCAATGAAAGTGGATAGTATGGGTAATGAGATAGAAAAGCTAAAGACTAATGAAGATAAACTGAAGTCTATAGCTACAAGTCAGCTAACTCAGCAGTGTGCAGAGCTATGTCGATCGGAAGACATTAAAAATCCAGAGCTAGAAGGAGACGTTGGGACACTCCATAAAACCCATAACATTTATCAATCTACTTCTGCAGGTACAAGCAAAGGAGTTAATAGACCAAGATACCAGAATGTAAATATGAACAAAATATTTGAAAAACCATTTACCCCAAAAGCACAAAAAGACCATTTATTCATACCCCCACAAGTTAACACATACCGAGACAGCCTAAACCAAGACAAGAAAATATACAACTACACAGCCCAAAAATACATAGAAAATATATACAGAGTCCAAACCTTTCTAAACCATAACCCCAGAGCTACAGATATGAAAGAACCAAATACCAATTATATAACCCAAAAATTACAAGGATACAATAAACTGATAGCACTACCCAAAACTAACCCAAGCCTAGTTAAAACTTGTTTTGACTATGGACTACTAAATACCATATACACCCAAGACGGAGAAGAGCTAACAGCTATGGAGGAATTATATAAGATATTCACTACCTATAAAAGAATAACAAAAGGAAATTTATTTTATATAAAGTGTTATACTGCACCAGCAGAGATATTATATGATGAGATAAAACCAGTGATACAAGTTGTAAAGATAGGACTGACAAGAGATATGATTATACCAGAAGATATATCGCGACAACCGGAGATACCTAGAATCGAGATACCAGATTTTTATGCAAATAAAAGACTTATTGGACTAGCTACGATCATACAAGAACTAGCAAATAACTACGCTAACGGAAATCCAATATGGAGCTACTATTCAAGAGATCACCAAATGATATATTCAAATTCAAAAGAACTAAGACAAGCAGATATGGAAGACGTAAGACAATGGATACTGACGCTACTTAACCCAGAAAAACAATCTACCACGCAAGCAATAAAAAAGGGATTTATTTCAGACGGACTGCTAACAAGATACTGTAAAATAATTGGACATAAATATCCAGACCACCAATGTTCGAGGTGCAATGGAGAAGATAATATTATTCCAGAGGTACATCTAGAATAAAGAAGATAAAATGCCAGCTGGAAATATAAGATACAGAGCAATAATAGAGCAGATACAAAGCAATAATGGAGCAGATACGACAACAAGCGGAAGATATTTATTCTTACGATAAGATAATGTAAATCATTTATGTAACTTTTAACTTTTTCTTATCTTTTTAGGGTAGACTTATAGCCCCACCTTTTTGACTTTTTAGTCCTTAAGTTTAATAATTGTAAAAAACGTGTGAAGAATTAGAATGTAAAGATTGTAAAGTTTCATTCTATATATATCAAAGGCAGAAGGCTTTGCAAAGGCAAGCCTTCATGCGTTGAAGCACTTTACTCTCTCCAATCCACAAAAAAAAAAAATATTACTCAGATAATTAGATAAACATATTTCAATGGAAAAAGCTATGGAACAACAAAACTCAGAAACATCAAAGCTACCGGAACAGGTATATCTATTTATGATTATGAATAGCTAATTTCATAATCCCCAACAATCATGATATGATAAAATAAATTCATATTAGTTACTTTATAGTAGAATTATTCAAAGAATAATATGTTAAGAAGTTTATTAACAAAGAGGAAACGGAGAAATATCTCTAAGGACTATGCCATCCTAAAGGTGAAACCAATGAGGCAAGAAGCCGTGGCGGGGAGTAACCAAAGTAGAGGCGCTGTTTAAGGGAAAAAGTATCCGGATTACCATGTTAATAGTGACGGAAGAACATATTATTTAAGAATAATCTAGTATATAGTAAGCTAAGATGACTATATTTTATGTGCATGGTTGAAGGGAATATTTTGAAAAAAGCAATTTTATGCAAAATGAATGATAATATATCTGATGTGATGGTAGATAAATTCAAGATACTTATTTTGTATGCACTTAGTAATATAAAAGTAGCAGATATAAGAAAAATAATATTAGAAAAAGCTTTTGGTAAATATTACATGACTAGAATAAATTATATACCACAACTACCTAACTACTCTTATAAGTACTTACGATGATAAGTTACATAAAATTTTTAGAAAAAGATATAAAAAAAAAAAAGAAGCAGTTACTAGAAAAACAGATAAAAATAAATATAGATAAATACATGGAAAACAAAGATATAAAATTTCTTAATAGAAATATGCAAAAACTACTAAGGCTAAAACAAACAACTACAAAATATTATAATTTAAAAAAAATAGATCATTTAGATTATCTTAAAGTTTTAATATTATATATACTTAAAAACATAGAAATCATAGATATCAAGAAGATAATATTAGCAAAAGTAATAAACTATGAAATTGAAACTATAAATTATCTAGAACAGTTATATGAAGAAATTTACCCAGAAGGATATTATTCAGATTAAAAATGTTAGAATATATTAGACAAACTAGAGAAAATCAGGAAAATCTAAATAATGAAATTAATTATAGAAACCGAATTAGACAAATAATGAAAGACCTAAAAGAAAAATTAATATGGATAGAAAAAACCTTAGAAAATTTAGATAAAAGTACATGTGATAGTTTATATAATTTAAAAAACTCACTACGAGAAGAACAACACAAGATAATAAATAACATTGAAAATTTAGAATTAGATATACATTATAGCACAGATAGGATAAATTATTATACAAGAATTTGTAACTCTGCAATTACTACAGGATAAAATAATTAATGAATACATCTTACGAAAAAAGTAAATTATTAAAAAATATTGAAACAAAATATCCACGCACTAATAAAAATAGATTCACTAGAAACCTACTAAATCTATTATACCTATTAAATCCGCACACCCATGTAAATTTTATTCAACGTGAGATCTTAGGGATTGATCAACCAACTCGAAAAACTTTTCGAGGGTTGTATGACTAGATTAGCATTGGTTCAGGGTTAATTGATTACCAGACCAGGTTTGTGATTATACAATTTAAGTGCAAACATTATTAGATATATTTTGCCACAATAATAATTTCTTATATGAAAATAAATTATGAAGAAATATTGACATTATGATACTGATTTAGTGGCAAAATTATTATGTTGTTAGAATATTGAATTAATGTTTCTTTCCTCAACGTCAATTGATAATACACATAAATCATTCTTATACTCTATTTTATATACTAGTTTAATTGCACTTGTCCCGCATGTGTAATGTGTGATTATTTAAAATTAAAAGATTTTATCTATTGCGGAGATTTTTAATGAAGTCAAAAAGTTTAAATAATTTTTAAAAAAATCTTACACTTTAATATAATAATATAAACATAAACATATATTTTAGAGTAAGAACATATATATTTTACCACTAGAAGTTTCAAGTGGTTGATGGATCATCACCTTTGCATTTGTCATGCAGTACCTCATTGACTTGCTACCAAAGATAAAGAAAAACGCATCAATTTGAACGTAATTTGTGGTACAGTTATTTTTCTTTTTTCTTTTTCTACATTTAAAATATTTTCTTGTCTTTAAAGTCAAATCCTTACAAAATAATTGATTACATTCTTATTACGTACTTAAAACTTTTAAAAATTTCTTACTTCTTAAATCTTCTTATTCTAATGCTTTTATATTTATTTCTAGCCTTTTAAATTTTTCTTAAAATTCAAATTTAGTTGATTTAGAATTCTTAAACTAATGAAAAAAGTATTAATTGTCATTAATTCTAATAACTTCTAATAATAAATTTTTTTATCATAAATATATTTAATAAATTTTCAACTCTTAAATATTAGGAAAAAATAGTGAAAAGATGATTTTATCTAAAACAAAGACTTTTAGTGAAGGGAAAAAAGTTCAAACAATATTTCTAAGGCCCTTCACACTGCCTCACACGTGTAACATTTCATTATTTAAAATAAAATCATTTTATCTATTGCAAAAATTTTAAATGAAGTGCAAAAGTTTAAATCACTTTTCAAAGATTCTTCACCCTTAATATAATAGTGTAAATATAAACATATATTTTAGTGCAAGCACATATATATTTTACCACCAGAAGTTTCAAGTGGTTGATGGTTCATCACTTTTATGTTTACCATGCTACTACCTCTTTCCCTTGCTGTCAGGGGCTAGGAAAGACGCGTCAATTTAAACTATATTTGTGGTACAGTTATTTTTTTCTATTAAAAATATTTTCTAATTTTTAAAGTGAAATCTTTGTAAAATTATTGATTACATTCTTATTACATACTTAAAACTTTTTAAAATTTAATACTTCTCAAAATTTTCTTTTTATATAGTTTTTATATTTAATTTTAGATTTTTCAAATCTTTTTAAAATCAAATTTAATTAATATAGAATTCTTAAGCTAATGAAAATATTATTAGTTGTCATTAATTCAGATGACTTCTAATAAGGAAAGATTTTATAATAAATATATTTAATTAATTTTTAACTCTTAAATATTAGAAAAAATGGGAAAAAGACTATTTTATCTAAAACAAAGACTTTTAATGAAGGACAAAAAGTTCAAATAACATTTCTAAGGCTCTTCACACTTTTAATATAGTATAGATATAGATATAGGATTATATATTATAGATTAAAGATATAGATTATTGATACAAATATAGATTATAAATATAGATTTTTTAAATAAATGTAAAACTCACGTGCAACGAACTACCCTAAACTAATATTATATATCTATATACTTATATACTTATATTACCTTAAAAGCACCAACTCTAAAAACTTAAAGTGAAATTAAGTAAATGCCCCTAACTTAAAATCCACTAAATTTTGTTTTTTCAAAAAAATAAAAAGACAAACCCCTATAAGGACCTAAAAATCGGAGAAAAAAAGGACCAAACAGCTACCGTTTAGCACCCGCCCCTATCAAAAAACACATCGTTTATAAACAGATATGTTTGCTTCCTATGAATAGATATACTATGTACTCGGACTATTAAGAAGTGATATTTTCGTCAATTTACAGTGAAAGATTCAATACGATGATGTTGTCTACATTGGGAATTTTCTCGATTCTCTTCCAATTTCACTGGTCATATTTTACATTTATAGCTTTACAAGGTATGGAGTTCTCTGATTGCTATTACTTGTTTCTTCTGTTCTTAATTGAGTCTACTCATGTTGCCAAATATCTTGGTTTTATCCAGATGTTTTTTGAGAGGTTTTACAAATCAGCTTGCCATGGGCAATTCTAGGAGTTTTTCACTCCTCCTATTCGTCCTCCGTCGTTGCTGTTCTTTGGCTCCTTTTTTTTTTAATGTACTCATTAACTATTTTATGTCACTTGCATAGTCGTTTTAGGTATGCATAAGAATTGGGATATTCTCTGTGAATAAAAATAATAACGGATTCATGTTGTGTCAAATATTTTGATTGCCTTTCAAGTTTCAAGTTACTTATATTCGATATTGAATTTGACTAATTGAGTCTTACCCTTTTTGATAAGGCAATTTGTTCTAATTTTAAAGATTTTACTTGTCCATAAAAAAATTACTATTCGAATCTTAGTAGGGGTAACAAGGCTGATGGACCTCGAGGTGAGCAAGATGAGAAGGACTGACACTCGACTCCATCGTTAAGTTCATGAAATTCTATGTTTTCTTGGGAGAGAACATGTAATAGGTTTTAATCAAAATTAGTTTCTTTTTTTGTAATTTTTTGGTGTATTTCTGTAATGAGCGTGTCTGTATGTGTTGAGATTATAGCCGACTCCTGAAAGACATGTGATAACTTCCAATTGGTTGTTTTAAGCTAATTTTTATTCAAAAAAAATTATCAATTAGATTTTCTTGAACTTGAATGAAATTCGACTTTAGAGGAAAAAGTGGCAACCAATGGTCTCAACATTAAAAAACTTTTGGAGGAAATCATTTTGGTAAGTCCTGATGAAATTTTGGTACTCAAGTCAAACTATATGACTACATGATGATGTTAAGAACTAAGCTAATGTAAGAAATATTTTAGTACCATTCTGAAAACAATCTGAGAACACTTTGGACTTATTTTTGCTTTGCCGAAGGGATCATAAAATTAATTTCTCTCTTTAACTATTTCAAGTTTGTGAATTGTAAAATGAATAGAGTATTGCTAGTAGTGCTCTTGTTGAAGTTGTCAGTTGCAGCCAAGAAGCTATGATTGTACCATCACAACGTGCGCTTTCTATATGTCTATTGCCCCGTGTGTGGGAGTATCTATCACAGAATATTAAGACAAAAAAATGGCTGAATTGAGAATTGTTGAAACCTTTAATTAAAATAGAACCTTATCGATGAAATGTAATTTGGTTATTCTATGATTTTGCAAAATATGAAGTTTAGAAGTCTAACATATTTTGGTACATGTAACCAGTGAGATTTGGAGGCCAAAAATACGTTTTAGTTGCAGGAGATTGGTGCAAAAATTGCAAAATAACTGAAGAATTATATTTTGCTCTTATATTTCTTTCCTGGCCCCTTTTTTCCTTAATAGAACAGGTAGTTCCTTCCTGCATGTTCTACGGATAAAATTGGCCTCATAAATCAAACTTGGATAACATGAGTTTGCATAAGGCTTTTTTATTTTTGGATTGTAATGTTTGTATCAGGGAAATAACATGTGTTATACTAGAGCCATTATGAGGAATATGTATTTTTCTAAAGTACAAAGTAGCTTTTTCGAGAACCCATGTTAAATAAGTTCGTAGTTGCTCTTGACACTTCTAGAAACAAGATGTTCAGGTAATCCGTAATTTGCACCGAAGAAAGTTGCATCGTTGCTTACAAAGGAGTAGTTGATAGAAAATTGATGTTATTAAAGAATAAATCTAGGAAAATAAAACTATCCTGGCCACTTGATGCTAAGATGTATCTATGAGTAGATTTTTGAGTCCTTTATGTATAATTTAGCATTTTATGAAGCTCCATTTTGATGATATTATCTATCATATCCTGCAGATTCTCAAAAGATATTATGACCAATAGCAGATTGTTGACCATTTAAATTAATGAAACTCTAAATTTCTTGCTGATCAAATACAAAAAGAAGGGGCAAAAGTTTAAGAATGTGTTTTGTACTGCTTCAATAAAGTTTGTTCCGTCTTTTTTGGTGATTAATTTTCTTATAATGTGTATACATCCTAATGTGTTAGCCATTTTTTTGGGAGATTACTAGAAACTAGTGCTATGACATTGATGAAGAAGAGTCACCAAGCCTTGCAAATCATTTCAGACTGTTTAGCAAATTTTGGTACAATTTTTTATTTCATTAAATCTTGTACTAATATTTACTATTTGTACTTTATACGAAGGAATAAAACCATCACTGTGTAGTTCAAATAGGTACATAGAATAGGGATATTGTTGCCTCATCAGTTATCATTTAGTTAGAGGAAGGTATGATTTAGTGGAGAATAACTACAAAGAGCCAAATCATGTTTAGACACCATAAAATAATTAACGTGCGGGATATATATTCTTTATTTATAGTGTTTTGTGTATGTTTGGGGAACTGTCGAATCTGGTTTGGATACTGATAAGGAGAGTATCGGAAATTAGATTCGAAAACCACAATTTGACTCGGCTTTCTGTCAAGGTTTATATAACTGTTAAATCAAAATTCATCTTCAAACTCCACCACTGCTTTCTAAAATTGATGCTACCTATAAGGTGCGGCAGCCTGATCAGTCGCTCATAATTTTGAGTTTAATATCACCAGATATGTTTTTGAATGCTTCAATAGTGGAGCAATAGTTTGAAGTATGATTTTAAGGCTTTTATATTTGTTGTAGACTGGAAGATGGGACAAGGGTTCTGGTGCAGTACTAAAATATGAGGTTGGTGGCAGATTCATACATAGATCCCTTACTGGTGCATGGTTTTAATGCACAGAATATTGGTGGAGTTGGTGGTACTAGTGGTGATTTTTTTATCATGGAGGAGATTAAGTTACCAAGTTGATGCTACATATGTTTGCCCTTGATGTACGTGCCTAGCATGTATGAAACACCGGTTGGTGATCTGAATGTAACTCTTTTCTTTGAATGGAATGCATGAAAAAACCATTGGTGTGGCCCTTGAAGCAGCTACTGGTTTATACAGAAGGTTGCAAGAAAATTTTATTTGAAAGGACCTTACATATATAAAAGGTGCGGGAGTTGGAGACATCTTTTAAAACAAGGGCAAGGTTTCTTGAATTAGTTATACGACAGGAGAAGCGTGTCCGAGTTTCCGTGGTTAATGGTTTAGGTAACAACCTCATATATAGTTGATGATGCAAACAACTGTAGACATGCCTCAAACTCAATTTCCACGGTTACTGGTTTGTCATCAGTCACTTCCATACGATATTTGAAGACCATAGCTTTGACAGGCTTTCACTATAATTTGTTATTGCTTCAATAAATATAAAAGAAGAGAATCCAACAACTTTAAAGCCTTTGCAAAGTTGGCTACTAATGGATCGAATTACCCGACTCCGAGGGGTAAAATTGAGGTTTTGTAAAATTTTTTAAAATAGTACTACTTTATTAAAAAAAGTTATCACGTGTCATTGACAAGAATATCATTGTCTCAAACTATTATTTGAAGAGGCGGGAATAAATTAGTAATCGTCTAATTATAGTTTATTTGTTGTATCTTTATCTTCAGTGATAAATGAAATATCATTTCTATGGTATAGGTTTATTGATTGTGATCATATAATGAATATTGTGTCTTGCATGTATGTTATGATTAGGATCAAGAATGTCATATTAGTTATTCCTTTTAGGCATAATACATAAATATGATCCTAAACTTGACATTAAATTATAACGTTACTTAAACTTTGATAGTGTACAAGTAGGCCCTTTAACTATACAAAGCCTGAACAAAAAGACACTCCGATTTTGCAACTACACGCGTGTACCTCACTTGCTCTGACGTGGATTACTAATCCACTCTTATGGTACCACCTAATAAAAAACACATTATAAGTATGACCTTTAACTTTGTCGGTGCACAAATAGACCCTTTAACTATACAAAAAATCCTTTAATTCCAACTCGGATGCACACCGTTTTGCGTGTACAATACACATTTTGCCACATAGGATTGGGGTGTTTATTTGTTCAGGTTTTGAATAGTTAAAGGTCCTATTTGTGCACTGTCAAAGTTTAAGGTCAATGTAATAATTTGGTGTCAAGTCTAGGATCATATTTATGTATTATGCCTTCCTTTTATACAGATGCGATTGGTTTGTTGTTTAAAACATATATTCAAGAAATTAAAAATTATGTCTTTTAGAATGGATAGTTTTTGTGCCCAATAAACAAAATTTCTGAGAAATAAAAATTAATATGTTTGTTGGGTGTGTGAACGAAAGCCCCATATTTGTAGTCGAAAGCCCCATATTTGTAGTTGAAAGTATTGGTAAATTACATGAAAGATATAGAATTTTTTAATGATGTGAGGTTTTATGAGAAAAATTGTGTTGGCTTAGTGCAAAACAGACAATATCGCACCATATAAAAGTACATTTGGGTTGACCAAGACCAACAATTGATATCAATCTAGGCCCATTCCCGTCTGATTTCTGACTCACGCTCTAGTTGGACCCGAACATGAAAAGGGTCTTGGAGTGTATTGAAGTCCCACAATAATTGGCGAATGATTTGATGTTCTGCTTATATGTATTTGGATAATCCCTCCTCATTAACCAGCTTCTAAGATTGAGTATGGCCCAAGTATGATGCACTAAGCTTTTGTTTTTACCATGGAATTCCTTTGTTGATGAGGACCCGACTGAAAGATATATATATATATATATATATATATATATATATATATATATATATAAGCGATACAATAATTTTATTTTTTTCTTGGAAAAATCGCAACGTAACTATATAATTAAGATTTTAGGGTTCATTCTTATAGGTGCCTTTTATATCAAATCATTTGACCTCAACAAACAAGTCTACTTACAATGATCCACGTGGATCATTTACGAAATTTACACTCTTTTCTTCCATATATAATTATTTATCTAAAGCTTTTTTTAATTAATTTTGCTATTACCTTATCAAATCGTATGATACATAACTTGATATACATGTGCAACGCACGTATCGAGAAACTAGTTACCTTAAAAATATGAACTCTAAAAATTTAAAGTGAAATTACTAAAATGCCCCTCCTAGTGATTACCAAAATAAACTATTCAATTTACTTAATCTATAATATATTAAAAGTGTGATGACCCTTAAAAAAGTGATTTGAACTTTTTGCCCTTCATTAAAAGACTTTCTTTAGAAAAAATTATCTTTTCACTATTTTTTTAATTTATTATTTAATTATTTTTATTATATTAACTAGACTTCCTAAAATATATGGGACTCCTATAATATATGGTAGGAGAACTAATTAATATTTTCCTTTCTACTAGACTTCCTAAAATATATGAAACTCCTAAAATATATGATAGGAGAATTAATTAATATTTTTTTTCCTTTGTACTGTTCAATTAAAAAATTATACCTAAAATAGGACTCTATTAAGGAAATACTTCTATAAATATTGAGATGTACGTTAAACTAGATAATAAACCAGTTGCCTATTGGGAGAATATGATTGATGCTCATCTAACTTGATTCGATTGCATGTGTAGATTGGGGGATGCTCGATTTTCTAATCCTCAACTTCTTCACTGTTTTTGTCAGCATAATAGAAGCATGTTTAGATTGGCGGATTCTTGATTTTTGTAACCCTCAACCTCTCCACTGTTTTTGTCAGCATAATAGAATTCAACATGTGTATATATTTTCTTTATTTTCATTCAAAATCATTCTTTAGGGTCAAAATTTTTGCTCATACAAGAATTAGTTGGATCAAAATCGAAACTTTGTGATCACTATTATATTTTTTTTTTATAGTTTGCAGGTCGTTGATGAATGTCAATTGGCTTTGAAGAATTTCTTATATAAAGGTTAGGTTTAATTGTATTGTTTTGATATCTTTATTATCTTATTATTTTATTTTAATTTACAGATGGTAGATGAATGTGGGTCGGCTTTGAATTTTTTTTTAGGTAAAGGTTAGGTTTAATTGTATTATCGTAATATCTCTATTAGTTTGTTATTTTGTTGTAGTTTATAGCTCGTAGATGAATCTCGATAGGTTTTGAAAAATATTTATGTGTAGAATTTAAGTTTAATTGTATTGTTTTGATGTCACTTTTATCATATTATTTTGTTGTAGTTTACAAATGATTGATAAATGTTGGTCGGCTTTGAAGAATTTTTTTATGTAAAGGTTAGGTTTAGTTGTATTATATTGATATCTCTATTATCATATTATTTTGTTATTATTTACGGGTGATTGATGAGTATCAGACGACTTTGAGAAAATTTTTGTGTGTAAAGATTAAATTTAATTATATTATTTTGATTTCTCTATCATTGTATTATTTTGTTGCAATTAACAAATGGTAGACGAATGTCGATCGACTTTTAAAATTATTTTGGTAAAGATTAGGTTTAATAAATAAATTCTCTATCTTTACATACTCAAAAGATATTAAATTTAATTATTATATTCATCTTTATTATTTAAACAAATATCGTATTTAGTATAATATTTGAACTAATTAAAGTGAGTTACACGCGCAAGGTGTGTGCACCTAAACTAGTTAAAACAAAAACCCTAAGAATAGATGCAAGCTTCATGAGTCACGTCCACTCGGGAAGGGTCACACCTGATTATATTAATTCTCTCCGAAATTAAAACTGACAAGAAAAAAAAAAACTACAACATAAAATTCATGATTCTATCAAACAAAACAGTTCATTTGTATAATTTATGGGATAATAATATCCAATCAATCACTAGTGATCCTCCATCCTCTAATCTACCAATATTGCCTCTACCAATGTCCATGGAATTTATGACTGAGAAGTCCTCTACCAATGTTATATCTCAAAATTGCTACAATCTAGTTTGTGAAGTTGTTCTCAATATCATTTTATATGTATATATTTCAGGAACGGTAAATTTTTTCATGCAAGTGAGTTGAATTTTGACATTCTTAATAGAATTATAGTTCGTCATTATATTGATTACTTATTTTTACTAATATACTCATTTCATTCCTTTTTACTTGTCATAATTTTTTTTATGAGAGGCAAATCTTATAAATTTTGATCAAAGATTTAAAATATATTTCTTCATTATATTAATACGAGAAAAATTGCAAGTTTTAGCTTTTTTAGTATATAGTTAATATCTAAATTTTAATTTTAATATATTAAATTAATCTAATCTAATTAACTTACTCTCCTATTTATTTAGTGGTACTAAGGAACTACTATTAAAATATGAAGAAAAATTATGTTTTGCTTGAAGTGTATCTTTTACTTGATATACCCATTTTACCAGAAATTTAGATATTAAGCTTACAATAACTTTTCTTTCCTCTTATAATAATTTTTTTTTTTCAATTTTCTGACAATTATATATTATATGTGGATTTAAAGTTTGCCTTTTGAGTTGGAGTGGCTAAAGGAACAGGGATGGCTGCTCCGAATTATTTTTTGGACCTTTAGGCATTTGAAGGGAATAACTATATATTATTATAGTATTGTCGGCAACGAAATGTTATTAAATTCGTACAAAATTCGAATTATATTACATTTAAGATATATTAGTCCCAAATAAATATTGAGAATTAATATAATTAAATTAATTATTTAAGTCCAAACAAGCATGAATTTAATTAAAGTTCAATTTTTCTTTATTGGACTATCCTATAGATTTGGGCTACAAATGACTAGCCCACTTTGTTAAGCCCAAGATATTACATATCCTAGAGGCCCAATTAAGTGTCACGTGTCGAATGACGTGTCATGCCAAGTCAAGTAAAGGAGCCAATAAGATAATGTCACATGTCAAAATGATGCAGCAGGCCTAGTGAATTAAAAGCCCATAAAAGGTACCATGACACTTAAATTTGATTGGTTAAAGGAAGTTCATAATTATCATGACCATGTCACTTAAATCTAATTGGTCAAAGAAAGTTCATATTTATTATAACTTTTTACTCCCTATAGCTATAAATAGGGATCTCATAATTCAGAAAAAGGGACCAACAAGTCTAGCAAGAAGCAAAAGAGAGCTCGTAGATTAAATGTCTCAGATTCCTCTACAAATTCAAGAATTCAAGATCAGTTCATCAAGATTCAAGATCAAGACTACAAGATTCAAGAACAAGCTCAAAGGCACTTGAATTCAAGTATAAGTCGAGATCAAGTTCATCAAATACACAAATCAAGATTCAAGATCAAGACCGCAAGATTTGAGAAAAGGCTACAAAGCCCTTGAATTCAAGCACAAGTCAAGATCAAATCCACCAAATTCACAAATCAATTTCAAGTTCAAGATCAAGAACACAAGATTCAAGAACAAGCTACAAAGCCCTTGGATTCAAGCATAAGTCAAGATCAAATCCATCAAGTTCAAGTTAAAGATCAAGTTCGAAGCCCTTGAATTTACATTTGAAAAGACGTATCAGAGGATTCATAAAAATTGTAACACTCACGTTGAAATCAATAAATCAAGTGTTGCAGTATTTTTCTTATCTCAATTATTATTTTCGGTCACTAGAATTTTACTGTCCAATAAATTTTGGCACGCCCAGTGGGACGATCTTTTCCTCTCATCTCAAATTTTCCAACTTTAAAGATTAAGAACCCTGAAATGACTTCCAAGAAGATCAATTCTCAACTAAATGCTTCTAAGGCTCCTAATTCAAAGCTCTCTGCCGAAGTAGATTGCATACTTGGTGTTACTTTCGGGAGCTTGGGAGATGTCACAAGGAGCAAGGACAACATGTTGGGACAACAAACACATCCAATGTCATCCGCGCCAACTCCAGTTTTTGGACCTTCAACCTCTAAAGGAACGAAGTCCAATGCAAGTGCTTCAGGAGGAGGAAGTAACGTGGCAAAAACACATACAAAGACTCTTGCTCTACTTGAGCACTCTGGTTCGAAATACTCTGGCGCAAAGTGTAACGCCTCGATTTTGTACCCCGGATGCTACATGGTGCTCGTAATCCTGAGGGACCACAAGCTAACCTGTAATACCCCAAAGTTTTCTAGAAAATTTCATCCCAAGAATGCCTAGTATTAGCTTCTAAAGTGAATGATAATTATTCCATGAGGAATTTTCAATATTTTTACTTATTTACATGTGGGAAATTCAATAAGATTTCCATCGACATATGATTCTCTTAAATCTGATAACCGGGTAAGAAGTTATGACTATTTCAAGTTTTCATCGTAAAATAGCGTCATATTAGTCAGTGGCGTGCCGCACCACAAGATGAAATGGCATTTGGAAATTTCTAGTAGGTGTCCGCGATTATGGCGCGTCGTACAAGCACTCAAATTCAGAATTATCCTTTTTCCAGTGTCTCAACGTAATTTTTCCGAGTCGCGCCAAAGTTCCAAGTTACGAAAGAAGGGGCAACGCGATGGCTCCGCGTCGCGCCATCCCTCAATTTTCCAATCGTCAATTTCCAGTGACACGATGCGATAACGCCGCGTTGCGCCAGCGGCCCAGTTCGGGAAAATTTTACTAAAATTAAATGACGCGTCCAGGGTTAAAAGGGTCACTTTTCTACCCCTATTTAAACCCAATAACACGATATTTAGCCATTCTTCACCAAAAATATACTATTTTCTCTCAAGTTTCTCATAAGAACAAGCTAGGGTTTCTATTGGGGATTCAAATTCAAGAAGGTTTCACCATCAATCTTCAGGAAATCATGAACTAAGGTATGCATAGTGTTCATTCATGGACTCCTTTCATCCATGAAGCCCAAGAATTCCTTTTCTAAATTCAAGTTATGGATTTTCTTATGAATTTCATGATTGGGTTGCTTTTGTTTATGTTGATAATGACTAATTGAAATATATTCCATCAATTAGTGCTAAATTCCATATGGGTTGATTTGTATCGGTATAGATTTATGAAACCCTAGGACTAAACCCTTAAATGATTAAATTGGAATTGAATCATTACAGTTAATTATTGCTTGATGTTGTTTATACATTCTATGCCTACTATGTGTTTGGTTGAATGCCTAGATGAATGGAAAATGTCTAATTACCATGATATCATAAAATCCCCATGTTCATACAAGCTTATGCCTATCACATGTTTGATAAAATGCTTCAGTAAATGTATTAGATGATTATTATGTATTCAAGTAAGTCATGTTTTGTCAGTTTCCTTCTATCGAGTCCTGGGGGTACTTGTACCCGAAATATTAGCTGTGTACCTAGAGCCATGTCATGTTTTCACGATACTCTCAATCAAGTTATGAATCCTTAGACTTTAGCTAGTCTTATGACTCAGGAAAAATCTCTATGATCTCATGACTCAGTCAGTTGTCAGATATCAGTAGTATTCCATCAGTCAATGAAATTTAGTAACTCAGCTCATGTTCAATTTAGTAAATCATGTTTAGTGTCCATTCAGATGGAAGTAGGAATTAGCGCCAAGTGAACCCAAGGATGGGGACACACACTATCAGATAAGGGTGTGATCCTTAGAAGTCATCCTTGTGTTCCAGAACTATGTATCCAGCATAGGTTGAGACATCAACACTATCCGATGAGGGTTGATGAGGAGTTAAAGTAATGTCAGAGAAGGGCCCCACCATTCTCTTTTGGGGACACTATCAGATAAGGGTCGCCCATAGCTTATCCTTGCCAGTGGGGCGGTATTGACACCCTTCCAATTGGGGTTACAGATTGGAGCCCAACTCATCCATAATGGCATATCAGGGGTATGTCGGTTAAATATTACCTCCCATAGTTTCAGTACCAGTCTCAGTAAAAGAACTCAGATAGTTTTTTAGATTTAAGATTTTCAGATATAGTCGACTCAGATACAGTAAGGAACTCAGATAGTTCCATCAGATTCAAGACTATCGAATACAGTTACCCATGTTATCAGTTACATTCAGATACAACTATTTATACTATCAGTTGTATCAGTTATTAGTATGTCATGTCATCAGTATTCATATTCAGTAATCACGATATCACAATGTCAGTTACAGTTACGTATTTATGTATGCATTCTTACGTTCATGTTAGACAGTCAACTAGCATTATTCATGTATGTTAACCCTTGCATATAGCCTACCTCACATGTATACTTAGTACATTTCATTGTACTGACATATTTGTGCTATGGTGCTTTCTTTTTATATTACACCATAGGTTCAGATACACGAGTTCCAAATCAGTAGTAGATTCCAATCTCAGCAGTCAGAATAGAAGTGAGTCCTCATCCTTCAAGGACATGATTATTTCTCTACTATTTCATTGAATAGTTATTAGTTGGAGTTAGTTGGGGACATATCCCATCAAATCCTTATTCAGATTATTCAGACAATAGAGGCTTTCAGACTATATGCAGACTATTATGTTTCATACTTTAGTGTTTACAGTTTTGTTTTGGGTATTGTATTACCGCACAGATGTTATCTCATCCATGTTATGTTCAGTATTAAACCTCATGGCCTTTCAGTGCATGTTTCTGCATTATTCAGTATTTTATGTAGTATACAGGTACAGATATCACTCATGGGTTAGTTTGTGATACTTTGGGATCATGAGCACTGTGTAGCATTTCGGTTCAGCAAATAGGGGTGTTACGAACTTGGTTTCAGAGCCAAGTTTTCAATAGAGTCCTAGGAAGTCTGAAAGCCACATCTAGTAGAGTCTTGTACATGGGTGTGTTGCATGCCATATTTATGTGCAAGAGTCTATGAGATATTTCAGAACAGTTTCCCTTATTTCAGTATTCATGTTGTGCCAGTGAGCATAGTCACAAGTCAATCTCTCAGTCTAATCTACTTCTTCTATTTATTATAGAATCTGCCTCCTAAGAAAAGAAATCAGTCAGCCTTTGAGCCCGAAGAACGTTTGGGCGATCATGTTTCTCATGTAAAGTTTAGGACCATATTTACCACTCTTGATCATTCAGTAGCTGCCCATTATAAGTGACCAACTGTCGTTCCGAACAACTCAGCTGCAGCTAGGATTCGGGACTTCACCTGAATGAATCCTCCATCCTTCCATGGGTCTAATATTGATGAACACCCTCAGGAATTCATTGATCAAGTTCAGAAAATGACAGACATCATGGGGGTGACTACTGTTGAGAGTGTTGAGTTAGCCACATACCAGTTGCAGGATGTGGCTCATACTTGGTTCAAATAGTGGAAGTCAAAAAGGTCAGATGATGCAGGTCCTATAGATTGGGAGGAGTTTGTCACTGCATTCTTCGACAGATTCTTTCCCCAAGATCTTAGAGATGGTAAGGTGTTAGAATTCATCAACCTCAGACAGGGCAATATAATGGTGAAAGAGTATTCCCTAAAGTTTACTTAATTAGCCAGATATACCCTTCATGTGTTTACAGACGGCAGGGCCAAGATGAGTAAGTTTGCTTCAGGGGTAAATGATAGCATGGCTAAAAAGTGCAGATCTGCCATGCTAAATAGTGACATAACTTTAGCCAGACTTATGAACCATTATCAACAGATAGAGGAGCAAAGATTAAGCAGATTGAAAAGTAGAATAAGAAAGCTAGGACAGGTAACTTAAATTTTAGTCAGCCTAAATCAGAAGGAGGATATCATTTGCAGTTTCATCCTCAGTCATCAGTTCCAGCTCCTTTATCAACCAGTGCTCCAACTTCTAAGTTTAGAGATAGAGTGCCAGCTCTAAGTCTCAGGGTAGTGTCAGCAATGCCCGAACTAATCCTTTTTGTTAGACTTATGGTAAGAACAACAAAGGTGCTTGCAGAGCTGGCAGCGATTTCTATTTCGGTTGTGGCAAGCTAGGACACAGAGTCAAAGTTTTCCCTCAGTTAGGTTATCAGAGTCATCTCTGCTCCTCAGCTTAGTTCGGTCACTCGAATCAGCAGGGTGCCACCACCAGTGCTACTAGTGGGCAACGCCCAAATAGACTATATACTTTTTAGACCCAATAAGATCAGGAAAATTCTCCTAATGTAGTTACTGTTACATTACTGATCTTTCATGTGCAAGTTTACGCTTTGCTAGATACAGGAGCTTCTTTGTCTTTTGCTAATACCTATATAGCAGTTGTTTTTAAAATCAGTCCCGAAATTCTAGTAGAGCCCTTCTCAGTCTCTACCCCAATGGGCAAAACCATCATAGCCTGGCGAGTAAATAGGAACTGCCCGGTTATGATATTTCAGAAAGTCACTTTAGCAGACTTAGTTGAATTAGAGATGACTGATTTTGATGTCATTCTTGGAATGGATTAGGTTCATTCCTGCTATGCCACAGTTGACTGTAAAAATAGAATAGTCCAGTTTTAGTTTCCAAATAAACCCGTCCTTGAGTAGAAGAGTAGTGTATCCACTTTCATGGGTCAGCTTAGTTTCTACCTTCGGGCATAGAAAATGATATCTAAAGGATGCGTCTATCATTTTGTTCGAGTTAAGGACACTAGTTCTGAAACTCCCAGCCTTGAATCAGTCCCAGTAGTGAATAAATATTCAGATGTCTTTCCCGAAGATCTTCCAGGAATTCCTCTCGAAAGTGAAATAGACTTCGGTATTGATCTTCTTTCAGATACTCAGCCTATCTCTATTCCGCTATATAGAATGGCACCAGCAGAAATCAGAGAATTAAAAGAACAATTGAAGGATTTCTTAGATAAGGGATTCATCAGACCTAGCATTTCCCTATGGGTCACAACAGTCTTATTCATGCGCAAGAAAGATGGTTCTCTCAGCATGTGCATTGATTACCGTCAACTCAATAAGGTCACAGTCAAGAACAAGTATCCTCTTCCCAGAATCGATGACTTGTTTGACCAACTTTAGGGTGCCAGCTATTTCTCTAAGATAGACCTCAGATCCGACTATCATCAACTCAGAGTTAGAGATAGTGACATTCTAAAAATAGCTTTTCGTACTTGGTATGGTCACTTTGATTTCTTAGTCATGTCATTTGGTCTTACCAATGCCCCAATAGCTTTCATGGACTTGATGAACCACGTGTTTAAGAAGTACTTGGACATGTTCGTCATAGTCTTCATAGATGATATTCTGGTCTATTCCTGCATTGAGCATGATTATGCAGACCATCTCAAAACATGACTTCAGACTCTCAGAGATCATCAGCTATTCGCCAAATTTAGTAAGTGCGAATTTTGGCTAAGTTCAGTAGCATTCCTTGGTCACATTATTTCCAGTGATGGAATTAGAGTTGATCCTCAAAGACCGAAGAAGTAAGAAACTGGGCAAGACCTATCTCTCTATCAGATATCAGGAGTTTCTTGGGTTTGGCTAGCTATTACAGATGGTTAGTCTAAAGATTTTCATCTATTGATTCCCCTATGTCCAGATTGACTCAGAAGTAAGTCAAGTTTCAATGGTCAGACCCTTGTGAGAATAGTTTTTAGGAGTTCAAGACTCGACTTACCTCATCCCCAGTCTTAGCTCTTCCAGATGGTTCAGATGGGTTCATGGCGTATTGTGATGCATCCAGAGTAGGTTTGGGTTATGTCCTCATGCAGCATGGTAAGGTCATAGCCTACACCTTTAGGCAACTTAAACCCCATGAAAGAAATTATCCTACTCATGATCTTGAGTTAGCAGTCTTAGTCTTTGCCTTTGAAGATTTTGAGGCATTATCTCTATGGAGTTCATGTAGATGTCTTCACAGATCACTAGAGTCTTCAGTATGTCTTTTCTAAAAAAAATCTCAATCTTCATCAGAAAAGGTGGTTAGAGCTCTTGAAAGACTATGACATGAGTATCCTCTATCATCTGGGAAAGGACAACATAGTGGTTGATGCTCTCAGTAGGCTATCCATGGGTAGTGTTTCTCATGTGGAGAATAGTAAGAAGAAGTTAGATTAGAAGTCCATCAGCTTTCCAGACTAGGCATTCGCTTAGTTGATTCTTCAGAGAGTGGTGTATGTATTCAGAGTAGTTCAGAATCATCTCTAGTTTCTGAGGTGAAAGAAAAGTAAGATAGAGATCCCAGCCTTGTCAAGTTGAAAGAGTCAGTTTAGGATCAGAAAGTAGAGGTTTTCTCTCAAGGGGGAGATGATGTTTTGTGTTGTCAAGGTCGTCTCTGTGTTCCAGGTATAGATGACTTAAGGCAGCCAATTCTTGCAGAAGTACATGGTGCATGCTACTCTATTCATCCAGGGTCCACAAATACATAGCGCGACTTACAAGAAATATATTGGCGGAGTGGGATAAAGAGATACATTGTAGAGTTTGTGGCTAAGTGCTCTACATGTCAGGAAGTTAAGATAGAGCATCAGAAGCCTAGTGGGTCCATGCAGAAGTTTGGTATTCCTACTTGGAAGTGGAAAGTTGTGAACATGGACTTCATGATGGGTTTGCCTTGAACTCATCATCAGCATGATTTAGTCTGGGTCATTGTAGATAGAATGACCAAATCAGCTCATTTCCTTCCAGTTCATACCTTTTATTCAGCCGAGGACTACGCCAAACTCTATATCAAGAAGTTGGTCAGATTGCATGATGTTCCATTGTCTATTATCTCAGACAGAGGTACCCAGTTCACCTCTTATTTTTGGAAAGCATTCCAAAAGGGTCTCGATACCTAAGTTCATCTCATTACAGCCTTCCATCCTCAAACAAATGGTCAAGCAGAAATGACCATTCAGACTTTAGAAGATATGCTAAGCGCGTGTACAATTTATTTCAAGGGAAGTTAGGGTGACCAATTGCCTTTGATTGAGTTTGCATACAACAACATCTATCATTCCAGTATTTAGATGGCTCCATTCGAAGCTCTCTATGGTTGGAGAAGCAGATCTCTAATTGGTTGGTTTAAAGTTAGTGAGGGCTCAGTCATAGGTCCTGACTTAGTATTCTACGCCTTAGAAAAAGTCCAGTTAATCAGAGAAAGACTCCGAGCTGCTCAGACCCGACAGAAGTCTTCTACAAATGTTCGTAGAAAATATCTCAACTTTGAAGTTGTTGATCATATCTATCTAAAGATATCTCCCATGAAGGGAGTGAAGAGATTCAACAAGAAGGGAAAGCTCAGTCCCTAATATGTCGGTCCCTTCAAGATTCTCAGTCATTTTGGCACGGTAGATTATGAGCTCGAGTTGTCTTCAGATCTAGCCTTAGTTCATCCAGTCTTCCATGTCTCTTTGCTCAAGAAGTGCATAGGAGACCCAACAGTCGTAGTCCCTATTCAGAGCATTGATGCTCAGAACAGTCTCTCTTATGAAGAGATTCCAGTCGAAATCTTATACTATCTGACTCGTAGATTGAGGAACAAAAAAGTCCCTCTAGTTAAAGTTCTTTGGAAAAATCAATCCATTGAGGGAGCTACTTGGGAAGCAGAAGAAGGCATGCGTACCAAGTATCCTCACCTATTCTCTGCCAACTCAATCAAGCTCAAGGTAACAGTTCTCCTTAAGCTTACTCAGTTTCATGATCAGTGTTCATCAAGAACTTGGTATTCAGTTTTATGTTCATATTCCCAGTATAAACTTCGTATCAAGTACCATTACATATTCAGTCATACATTTATGTATCAGATCAGTTATATAATTATGCATCATAAATGCATTCTCATTGTGAGAAACTTAGTTCTTTGAAACATTCAGTCATGCATTCATGAATCAGTTACACATGTATCAGATATGCATGTTCAGTATGTTATGTTTAGCTTTTCAGTCATGAGATCATGTTCCAATTGTTCATGTTCAATTCATGTTTAGCTTATTTTTTTCCCCCTCTCAGTCAGTCTTATTCGAGGACGAATGTTCTCAAGAGGGAGATATTGTAATACCCTAAAGTTTTCTAGCAAATTTTGTCCCAAGAATACCTAGTATTAGCTACAAAAATGAATGATAATTATTCCATGAGAAATTTTCAAGATTTTTACTTTTGGTCATATGGAAAATTAAATAAAATTTCCATCGATATATGATTCGCTTAAATCTGATAAACGGGTAAGAAGTCATGACTATTTCAAGTTTCCGTCGTAAAACAGTGCCATATTAGTCAGTGGTGCGTCGCGTAATAAGAGGAAATGTCATTTGGAAATTTCCAGTAGGTGTCCATGATTATGGCGCATCACGTCAGCACTCAAACTTAGAATTATCCTTTTTCCATTATCTCAGCGCGATTTCCCCCGCGTCGCATCAAAGTTTTAAGTCATGAAGAAAGGGGCAACGCGATGGCTCCGCATCACGCCATCCCTCAATTTTCCAATTGTCAATTTCTAGTAACATGGCGTGTAACGCCGCGTCGTTCCAGGGGCCTAGTTTGAAAAAATTTTACTAAAATTAAATGACGCATCCAGGGTTAAAAGGGTCACTTTCCTACCTTTATTTAAACCTAATAACATGTGATTTAGCCATTCTGCACCCAAATTATACTATTTTTTCTCAAGTTTCTCTCAAGAACAAGTTAGGGTTTCTATTGGGGTTTCAAATTCAAGAAGGTTTCACCATTAAACTTCACGAAATCATGAACTAAAGTATGCATAGTATTCATTCATGGACTCTTTTCATCCATGAAGCCCAAGAATCCCTTTTATAAATTCAAGTTATGGATTTTCTTATGAATTTCATGATTGGGCTGCTTTTGTTCATGTTGATAATGAGTAATTGAATTGTATTCCATGAATGAGTGTTAAAGTACATATGGGTTGATTTGTATCGGTATAGATTCATGAAACCCTAAGACTAAACTCTTAAATGATTAAATTAGAATTGAATCATGACAGTTAATTGTTGTATGATGTTGTTTACACATTTTATGCCTATTATGTGTTTGGTTGAATGCCTAGATGAAGGAAAGTGTCTAATTAGCATGATATCATGAAATCCCCATGTACGTACAAGCTTATACCAATCACATATTTGCTAAAATACTTTAGTAAATGTATTATGATGATTATTATGTATTCAAGTAAGTCATGCTTTGTTAGTTTCCTTCCATCGAGTCCTGGGGGTACTTATACCCAAAACATTAGTTGTGTACCTAGAGTCATGTCATGTTTTCACGATACTCTCAGTCAAGCTATAAATCCTTAGACTTCAGATAGTCTTATGACTCAGGAAAAATCTCCATGATCTAATGACTCAGTCAGTTGTCAGTTATCAATAGTATTTCGTCAGTCAGTGGAACTTAGTAACTCAGCTCATGTTCAGTTCAGCAAAGCATGTTCAGTGTCTATTCAGATGGGAGTAGGAATTAGCACTGGGTGAACCCAAGGATGGGGACACACACTATCTGATGAGGGCGTGATTCTTTAAAGTCATCCTTGTATTCCAGAACTATGTAGCTAGCATAGGTTGAGACATCAACACTATTCGATAAGGGTTGATGAGGTGGATAAGCACTATCAGATAAGGGCCCTACCATTCTCCTTTGGGGACATTATCAAATAAGGGTCTCCCACAGGTTGTCCTTACCAGTGGCGCGGTATTGACACCCTTATAATTGGGGTTACAGATTGGACCCCAACTCAGCGGTAATGGCGTATTAGGGGCATGTCGATTAAATACTACCGCACACAATTTCAGTACCAGTCTCAGTAAAAAAACTCAGATAGTTCTTTAGATTTAAGATTGTCAGATACAGTCGACTCAAATATAGTAAGGAACTTAGATAGTTTCATCAGTTATATTCAGATATAGCTATTTATGCTATCAGTTATTAGTATTTCATGTCATCAGTACTCAAATTCAGTAATCACAACATCACTGTGTCAGTTACAGTTACATATTTATGTATACATTCTCGCATTCATGTTAGACAATCAACTAGTATTGTTCATGCATGTTAACCCTTGCATATAACCTACCTCACATATATACTATATACATTCTATTGCACTGATGCATTTGTGCTATGGTGCTTTCTTTTTATGTTACACCATAGGTTCAGAGACATGAGTTCCAGATCAGCAGTAGATTCTAGTCTCAGCAGTCAGAATAGAAGTGAGTCCTCATCCTTTGAGGACATGATTATTATCCACTATTTCATTGATTAGTTATTAGTTGGAGTTAGTTGGGGACATGTCCCATCAACTCTTTATTCAGATTATTCAGATAGTAGAGGCTTTCAGACTAGATGCAGACTATTATGTTTTATACTTCAGTGTTTATAGTTTTGTTTTAGGTATCGTATTACCCCACAGATGTTATCTCATCTATGTTATGTTCAGTATTGAACCTTATGGCCTTTCAGTGCATGTTTCTACATTATTCAGTATTTTATACAGTATACAGGTACAGATATCATTCATGGGTTAGCTTGTGGTTCTTCGAGGTCATGAGCACCGTGTAGCATTCCAGTTCAGCAAATCGGGATGTTACAAACTTGGTATCAGAGCCAGGTTTTCATTAGAGTCCTAGGAAGTCTGAAATCCGCATCTAGTAGAGTCTTGTACATGGGTGTATTGAGCGCCATATTTATGTGCTAGAGGCTATGAGATGTTCAGGAATAGTTTCCCTTCTTTCACTATTTATGTTATGCTAGTGAGCATAATCACAAGTCAATCTCTCAATCTAATCCACTTCTTCTCTTAATTTCAGAATATGCCTCCTAAGAGAAGAAATCAGTCAGCCCCTGAGCCTGAAGAACCTTTGGACGATGTTTCTCATGCGGAGTTTAGGACTGCATTTACCTCTCTTGCTCAGTTAGTATCTGCCCATAATGAGCGACTAGTTGTCGTTCCAGCCAACCCGGTGGCCAACTCAGCTGCAGCTAGGATTTGGAACTTCACCCAAATAAATCCTCCGTCCTTCCACGGCTCTAAAGTAGATGAAGACCCTCCGGAATTTATTGATCATGTTCAGAAAGTGACAGACATCATGGGGGTGACTACTATTGAGAGTGCTAAGTTAGTTGGATACTAGTTGTAGTATGTGGCTCATACTTGGTTCAAATAGTGGAAGTCAGAAAGGTCAGATGATGCAGGTCCTATAGAGTGGGAGGAGTTTGTCACTACATTCATAGACAAATTCTTTCCACAAGAGCTTAGAGAGGCTAAGGTGCTATAATTCATCAACCTCAGGCAGGGCAATATGACAGTGAAAGAGTATTCTCTAAAGTTTACTCAATTAGCCAGATATGCCCCTCATGTGGTTGCAGACGAAAGAGCCAAGATGCTTAAGTTCCCTTCATGGGTAAATGATAGCGTGGTGAATAAGCGCAGATCCACCATGCTAAATAGTGACATGACTTTAGCCAGACTTATTACCCATACTCAGCAGATAGAGGAGCAAAAGATTAAGCAGATGGAAAAGTAGAATAAGAAAGCTAGGACAGGTAGCTTCATTTTTAGTTAGCCTAAATCAAAAGTAGGAAACCGTTCTCAATCTTGTCCTAAGTCCTCAGTTCTAGCTCTTTCTTTCGCCAGTGCTCCAGCTCCTAAATTCAGAGAAAAAGTGCTAGGCTCTAACTCTCAGGGCAGTGTCAGCAATGCCCGAACTAATCTCCTTTGTCAGACTTGTGGTAAGAACCACAAGGGTGCTTGCAGAGCTGGCAGTGATGTCTATTTTGGTTATGGTAAGCTAGGCCACAGAGTCAGAGACTGCCCTCAGTCAGGTTATTAGAGTCATCTCCGCTCCTCAGCTCAGTTCGGTCGCCCAAATCAGTAGGGTGCCACCACCAGTGCTACTAACAAGCAATGCCCAAATAGACTATAGCTCTTTAGACCCGTCAAGATTAGTATAATTCTCCTGATGTAGTTACTGGTACATTACAGATCTTTTATGTGCATGTTTAGGCTTTGCTAGATCTAGGAGCTTCTTTGTCTTTTGTTACTCCCTATGTAGAAGTTGATTTCAGAATCAATCTCGAAATTCTAACAGAGCCCTTCTCAGTCTCTACCCCACTAGGAAAATCCATCATAGCCCAACGGGTATACAGCAACTGTGCGGTTATGATATTTTAGAAAGTCACTTCAGTAGACTTAGTCAAATCAGAGATGAATGATTTTGATGTCATTCTCAGCATGGATTGGCTTCATTCCTACTATTCCACAGTCTACTACAGAAACAGAATAGTCCAATTTCAGTTTCCAAATGAACTCATCCTTGAGTGGAAGAGTAATGTATCCACTTTTAGGGGTCAGCTTATTTCCTACCTTCAGGCAAGGAAAATGATATCTAATGGATGTGTCTATAATTTTATTTGAGATTAGGATAATACGTATGAAACTCCTAGCCTTGAATTAGTCCCAGTAGTGAATGAACATTCAGATATCTTTCCCGAAGATCTTTCAGAAATTTCTCCCGAAAGTGAAATAGACTTCGGTATTGATCTTCTTCTAGATACTCAGCCTATCTCTATTCTGCCATACAGAATGGTAGTACCAGCAGAACTTAGATAATTGAAAGAACAGTTGAAAGACCTCTTAGATAAGGGATTTATCAGACCCCGTATTTCCCCGTGGGGCACACCAGTCTTATTCGTGCGTAAGAAAAATAGTTCTCTCAAAATATGTATTGATTGCCATCAACTCAATAAGGTCATGGTAAATAATAAGTATCCTCTTCCTAGAATCGATGACTTGTTTGACCAACTTCAGGTTGCCAGCTATTTCTCTAATACAGACCCCAGATCCGGCTATCATTAGCTCAGAGTTAGAGAAAGTGACGTGCTGAAAACAACTTTTCATACTCAGTATGGTCACTTTGAATTCTTAGTTATGTCATTTGGTATTACCAATGCCCCAGCAGCTTTCATGAACTTGATGAACCACGTGTTCAAGTAGTACTTGGATATGTTCGTTATAGTCTTTCATAGATAATATTCTGGTCTATTCCCACACTGAGTGCGATCATGCAGACTATCTCAGAATGGTACTTCAGACTCTCAAAGATCATCAGCTATTCATCAAATTCAGTAAGTGCAAATTTTGGCTAAGGTCAGTAGCATTCCTTAGTCACATCATTTCCGGTGATGGCATTAGAGTTGATCCTCAAAAGACTGAAGCAGTAAAAAACTGGCCAAGACCTATCTCTCCATCAGATATCAGGAGTTTCTTGGGTTTGGCTGGCTATTACAGATGGTTTGTCAAAGGATTTTCATCTATTGCATCCCCTATGTCCAGATTAACTCAGAAGAAGTCAAGTTTCAGTGGTTAGACCCTTGCGAGAAGACTTTTCAGGAGTTGAAGATGTGAATTACCTTAGCCCCAGTCTTAGCTCTTCCAGATAGTTCAGATGGGTTCGTGGTGTATTTTTATGCATCTAAAGATGGTTTGGGTTGTGTCCTCATGCAGCATAGTAAGGTCATAACCTACTCTTCCAGATAGCTTAAATGCCATAAGAGGAATTATCCTACTCATGATCTTGAGTTAGCAGTCGTAGACTTTGCCTTGAAGATTTACAGGCATTATCTCTACGGAGTTCATGTAGATGTCTTCACAGATCACAAGAGTCTTCAGTATGTCTTTTCTCAAAAAGATCTCAATCTTCATCAGAAAAGATGGTTAGAGCTCTTGAAAGACTATGACATGAGTGTTCTCTATTATTCGGGCAAGGCCAATGAGTAGCCGACACTTTTAGTAAGCTATCCATAGGCAGTGTTTCTTATGTGGAGGATAGTAGGAAGAAGTTAACTCAAGAAGTCCATCAGCTTGCTAGACTAGGTGTTCGCTTAGTCGATTCTTTAGAGGGTGGTGTATGTGTTCTGAGTAGTTCAAAATCATCTTTAGTTTCTAAGGTAAAAGAAAAGCAAGATAGAGATCCCAGCCTTGTCAAGTTAAAAGAGTCAGTTCAGGATTAGAAATTAGAGGTTTTCTCCCAAGGGGGAGATAATATTTTGCATTCTTAGGGTCGTCTCTGTGTTCCAGGTGTAGATGACTTAAGGTAGTGAATTCATGCAGAAACATATGGTTCACACTACTCTATCCTCCAGGGGCCACAAAGATGTACCACGACTTACAAAAAATCTATTGGTGGGGTGGAATGAAGAGATACATTGCAGAGTTTGTGGCTAAGTCCTCTACATGTCAGCAAGTTAAGATAGAGCATCAGAAGCCTAGTGGATCTATGCAGGAGTTTAGTATTCCTACTTAGAGGTGGGAAGTTGTGAACATAGACTTCGTGATGGGTTTTTCTCGAACTCGTCATCAGCATGATTTAGTCTGGGTCATTGTAGACAGAATAACCAAATAATCTCATTTCCTTATAGTTCATACCTCTTATTTAGCCGAGGATTATGCCAAACTCTATATCAAGAAGTTGGTCAGATTGCACGGTGTTCTGTTGTCTATTATCTTGGATAGAGGTACCCAGTTCACCTCTTATTTCTGGAAAGTATTCCAAAAGGTTCTTGGTACCTAAGTTCATCTCAGTACAACCTTCCATCCTCAGATATATGGTCAAGAAAAAAGGACCATTCTGACTTTAGAAGATATGCTAAGGGCGTGTGCCATTGATTTCAAGGGAATTTGGGATGGCCACTTGTCTTTAATTGAGTTTGCATAAAACAACAGCTATCATTCCAGTATTCAGATGGATTCATTCAAAGCTCTCTATGGTAGGAGATGTAGATCTCCAATTGGCTGGTTCGAAGTTAGTGAGGCCTCAGTTATAGGTCCTGACTTAGTATTTGATGCCTTAGAAAAAGTTTAGTTAATCAGAGAAAGTCTCCGGGCTTCTCAGAGCCGACAGAAGTCTTCTGCAGATATTTGTAGAAAATATATTGAGTTTAAGGTTGGTAATCATATATATCTAAAGATCTCTCCCATGAAGGGAGTGAAGAGATTAAGCAAGAAGGGAAAGCTCAATCCCCGATATGTCGGTCCCTTCAAGATTCTTAGTCATTTTGTCACGGTAGTTTATGAGCTCGAATTACCTTCAGATCTAGCCTCAGTTCAACTAGTCTTCCATGTCTCTTTGCTCAAGAAGTATATAAGTGACCCACCAGTCGTAGTCCCTATTCAGAGCATTGATGTTCAGAACAGTCTCTCTTATGAATAGATTCCAGTCAAAATCTTAGACTATCAGACTCGTAGATTGAGGAACAAAGAAGTCCCTCTAGTTAAAGTTCTTTGGCGAAATTAGTTCGTCAAGGCAGCTAATTGGGAAGCAAAAGCAGACAAGCATACCAAGTATCCTCACCTCTTCTCCGCCAACTCAGATCAAGCTCAAGGTAACAGCTCTCCTTAAGCTTACTAAGTTTCATGATTAGTATTGATCATGAACTTGGTATTCAGTTTCATGTTCATGTTCCCAGTATAAACTTGGTATCAAGTACCATTACATATTCAATCATTCATTTATGTATCAGCTCAGTTATATAATTATGCATCATAAATGCATTCTCATTGTAAGAAACTTAGTTCTTTGAAACATTCAGTCATGCATTCATGAATCAGTTACACATGTATCAGATATGCATGTTCAGTATGTTATGTTTAGCTTTTCAGTCATGAGATCATGTTCCAATTATTCATGTTCAGTTCATGTTTAGCTTATTTTTCCCCTCTCAGTCAGTCTTATTCGAGGACGAATGTTCTCAAGGGGGAGATATTATAATATCCCAAAGTTTTCTAGCAAATTTTGTCCCAAGAATGCCTAGTATTATCTTCTAAATTGAATTATAATTATTCTATGATTAATTTTCAAAATTTTCACTTTTTTTCATGTGGAAAATTCAATATGCTTTCGATCAATACATGATTCGCTTAAATCCAATAACCGGGTAAGAAGTTATGACTATTTCAAGTTCCCATTGTAAAACAATGCCATATTAGTCAGTGGCGTGCCATGCCACAAGAGGAAATGACATTTGGTAATTTCCAGTAGGTGTCCGTGATTATGACACATCGCGCCAGCACTCAAATTTTGAATTGTCCTTTTTCCAGTGTCTCAGTGTGATTTCCCCCGTGTTGTGCCAAACTTCCAGGTTATGAAGGAAGGGGTAATGTGATGGCTCTGCATCACACCATCCCTCAATTTCCCAATTGTCAATTTCCAATGACATGGCCCGATAATGTCGCGTTGCGCCAGGGGCCTAGTTCGGGAAAATTTTACTAAAATTAAATGACGCGTCCAGGGTTAAAAGGGTCACTTTCCTATCCCTATTTAAACACAATAACACGTGATTTAGCCATTCTTCACCAAAAATATACTATTTTCTCTTAATTTCTCTCAAGAACAAGCTAGGGTTTCTATTGGGAATTCAAATTCAAGAAGGTTTTGCCATCAAACTTCACGAAATCATGAACTAAAGTATGCATAGTATTTATTCATGCTCTTTTCATCCATGAAGCCCAAGAATCTCTTTTCTAAATTCAAGTTATGGATTTTCTTATGAATTTCATGATTGGGCTGCTTTTGTTCATGTTGATAATGACTAATTGAATTGTATCCATGAATGAGTGTTAAATTCCATATGGGTTGATTTGTATCGGTATAGATTCATGAAACCCTAGGACTAAACCCTTAAATGATTAAATTGGAATTGAATCACGACAGTTAATTGTTGTATCATGTTGTTTACATATTTTATGCCTACTATATGTTTGGTTGAATGCCTAGATGAAGGAAAAGTGTCTAATTAGCATGATATCATGAAATCTCCATGTACGTACAAGCTTATGCCTATCACATGTTTGATGAAATGCTTCGGTAATTGTATTATGATGATTATTCTGTATTCAAGTAAGTCATGCTTTGTCAGTTTCCTTCTATCGAGTTTTGGGGGTACTTATACCCAAAACATTAACTGTGTACCTAGAGCCATGTCATGTTTTTGCAGTACTCTTAGTCAAGCTATGAATCCTTAGACTTCAGATAGTCTTATGACTCAGGAAAAATCTCCATGATCTCATGACTCAGTCAGTTTTCAGATATCAGTAGTATTCCATCAGTCAACAGAACTTAGTAACTCAGCTCATGTTTAGTTCAGTAAATCATGTTTATTATCCATTCAGAAGGGAATCAATAAGTTATTTGTGATTGATGTTGTCAAGTGCTACGAAATTAAACATTGATGAAACTTGAAAAACTATAGATGTACATTATATTATCGACGACAATGCATCACCTTTTTGTATTCGGAATGATAATGGGGTTCAATTGTATGTTGAGTTGAAGAGATCTCAATTAGGCTTTGTAATGTATCCGTTGTGCATATCAACGATTGATAAATATGTACAGGACATGCCATTTAATAGAGAAAAAGAGTTGTGGTTTGTATGGAGGAGGTTGAATCTGGTGCTATGGCTCTCTCTGTTGTTGAGACACAAAACTAATATTCTTTGTATGTGCTGGAGTTTGAAGTTGATAACATGATCTTTGATAGCAAGAGTATTGATGTGAAAGTGAAACATATTTACAAGGATAAAAAGACACTTGTTTTAGTGATGTCAAAATATGTGGTTTCACATGGATTCAATTGCAAAGCAAAATGTTCAAACAAAAAAAAGATATTATGTTATTTAGTTCTGATAATAAATTTGTTTATTTAAATTTCATGTGCTAAATTCCAATGTTTACCATATTGTATAACTATATATATGAATTTATACCTAGCCTTAAAATAATTTTAATTATTGCGTGAATGTTATTGTGATATTTATTTATTTGTTGTATATATTATTTTCATGTTCTGACAACAATGTTATCTACAGTTGTATGAAATGTATTGAAATGTAAACTTTGTATGGATTGAAGTTGTTGCGAAATACAGTACCAAAAACATCAATATCGTATTCGTAGGAAAAATTAATTGTAATATAACATATACATACAATGTGGTTTGTATATGTCAGTCTATACTAATTTTAACAAATCCAACAAAACATATTTATATGTACAAAAGAAGAATTTGTTAGGTGGTCACATATACATAATCATTGTTATGTATATGTCATTCAGACAGACCCAAGATTACGTCAATATTATATAGATAAAGAGAAATATTGTTTAATATGCCACATATACATAAACTGTCTTTTGTACAAGTGTAATGAAACAATATGTATTCTATTGTTTATTTTTTACAAATTGTTTAACACCAAAATACATGTATGTTTAATTTGTTTATTAATGTATAGTAGATAAATTATTTTGTATATGTTTTTTAAGTATATTTGATTTAAAGTTTATAACTTAATCTGTGATAGCAAAAGTATTGAAGTGAAGGTGAAACATATGTACAAGGATAAAAAGACACTTGTTTTAGTGATGTTAAAATATGTGGTTTCACATGAATTCAATTGCAAAGCAAAATGTTCAGACAAAAAAAAGGTATTATGTTATTTAGTTCTGATAATAAATTTGTTTACTTAAATTTCATGTGGTAAAATTTAACTTTTACCATATTGTATAACTATATATATGAATTCATAACTGACCTTAAAATAATATTAATTATTGCGTGAATGTTATTGTGATATTTATTTATTTGTTGCATCTATTACTTTCATGTTCTGACAACAATGTTATTTACAGTTGTATGAAATGTATTGAAATGTGAACTTTTTATGGATTGAAGTTATTGCGAAATACAGTACCAAAAATACCAATATCGTATTCATAGGAAAAACTGATTGTAATGTAACATATACATATAATGTGATTTGTATATGTCAATCTATACTAGTTTTAACAGACCCAACAAAACATATTTATATGTACAAAAGAAGAATTTGTTAGGTGGTCACATATACATAATCATTTTTAAGTATATGTCATTCAGACAGGCCCAAGATTACGTCAATATTATATAGATAAAGAGAAATATTATTTAATATGCCACATATACATAAACTGTCTTTTGTACAAGTGTAATGAAACAATATGTATTCTGTTGTTTGTTTTTTACAAATTGGTTAACACCAAAATACATATATGTTTAATTTGTTTATTAATGTATAGTAGATAAATTATTTTGTATATGTTTTTTAAGTATATTTGATTTGTAACATACAAAGACTTAAAACTTATAAATTGTTATAAATATTAATCATATTATTGTCTTTTCTGTTTCAGCTATGTCCTCTGATGATACAATGAGGATTATAAATGGACATTGAAAGCATCTAGTTACAAAAAAAATAGATATTTTTATCATTCAGAGATTTAACCTAGAATATACGTGTTGTTTGAGTGATAGGGTACTAAAGAATATTTTGGCGACTGCTGCTTTTGTATGCGAATTCACGACTCCTAAATTAGTTAACCATAAGAGAAAACACACACCTGGAGAAATCATCGAAGAAATGAAAGCTATATATGATTTTGAATTTTATTAATATAGCTAATACGTAACGTAGTATGCATATTACCACTTGCCTACGGGGTTGTGGATACGGAAAATGAAAACTCATGGACATGATTTTTCAATAAGTTGAAAACTGCTTTTGGATAACGTGACAACATGTGTGTTGTATCTGATAGAAATAAAAGTATTACCAAAGCTGTAAGTGTTGTATATCCAAATGTCCCATATCTTGCATGCATTTGGCATCTCTAGAAAAATATTTGTGATTACTTTCATAAGAGCAAAGAAAACATTAGCGATTTGAATTATTCAATGACTAAGGTTTATAGATTGAAAAAGCTGATTCGAGAGTGAAAAATATCTACACGATGCTGGATATGAAAAGTGGAGTAGGTGTCATTCACCAGTAAACAGAGGTCGGATGGTGACTTTGAATATTGCTGAGTGTATTAATGGGTATTTGGTGGAGGCCCGGGAATTATCAATATATGGATTCTTAGAAGAGGTGTGAATGTTATTTGGATCTTGAAACTGTAAAAACAGTGAGATAGCTTCATATACAAGTACGACTTTGGGTCATAGATTTGATAAAATTTTAACTCTTAACAATCTAAGAGCTTTGAGCATGACGGTATGTATAAAATTTTTGAATTTTATCAAGCATTTAGATGTAGTATTTAATTAACTGTATATTCACCCTAAAACATTGCATTTAAAAAATTTATGGAAAAAAAGTAGGTTGGTTGAAATTTTTTTGTTTGTTAAGGTTAAGGCTTCCGCAATCTATATATACTCAGTTTATGAATCTGGAAGAAGATACATCGTTGACCTTAAAGGTGTCTCGTGCAACTATGGGAGGTTTCAAATATATCAAATATCTTGTCCTCACAATATAGTTGTCTTGAATTCTAAACATGTAAAACATTTTGGTCCATACTTTTCAGAATACTACAAGCCAATCACTTTGGTGAAGACTTATGAAGTTTCAATCATTCCAATGCTAGATAAGAAAGACTGAGATGTTCTTAACAGTGTAGAGGAGGAAGAAGTACTGCCACCAATATATAAAATACTTTCACGAAGATCAAACAAAGGGAGGAAGAAGAAATCCAGTGAAACCTTTTCATCAAGCATAAATCGTTGTGGACGATGCGGACATGAGGAGCACAATAGGCATTCCTATAATTTTTTCTCAAAGGAGAACTAACTTATAGTTTTCCTTTACTCTTGAAGATTAATCACTTGATTATCATTATCATCTTTTTAGTAATGAATTTATTGAACTATTTTAGTTTGGTATTTATACGTTGGACTAAATATAAGTTTTCTTCTGTTTACCATTATTGCTTGATATATTTTTTTCTTATTTGTGTTATGTATGTGTTTGCTGCGTTAATTAGTTGTTTCACTGACACTTGCACATGCATTTGTTATTCATTAATATTTGTAATCATTTTTATATAACCATAACTTAATTATGGCTAACAAAGTACTTGTTAACGTGGCTTATAATATTATGTATATGTAGACATATACATGCATAAAAAAATTTATGCAGTATATTAGTTTTCCTATACTCTTGAAAATTAATCACTCAGTTATCATTATCAATATTTAAGTAATGACTTTGTTGAACAGTTTTGGTTGGGTCTTTATACGTTGAAATATATATGAGTTTTCTTCAGTTTACCATTTATGTTTGATATTTTTTTCTTATTTTTGTTGTGTATTTTTTTGATGCATCAGTTAATTGTTTCATTGACGCTTCTACATTTATTTCTTATTCGTTAATGTTTGTAATCATTTGTAAATAAGCATAACTTAATTACGACTAACAAAGTAGTTGTTAACGTGACCTATTATACTATGTATATGCAAAAATTAAATTATATGTATATGTAAATATATACATATATACTGATTATATATTTATTAATTTGCCATATATATAAATTCTATGTATATGTGTTCATATACACGCATATAATCTATAAAAAAAGTGTATGGGATTCACAAATTTGTATAAAAATTTTAAGAAAGAACAATTAGACTTGTTGTACAGTTGTTATGTATGTATTAATCAAGTTATGTTATTATTTTTACAAACACGAATATATATACATACAATAGTACACTTATAATTATATTTCTTTGTTTTTTGAAGACCGTAATTTTGAAGGAGTGACGCGTATCACATACGATAGTATTCTGCTTCAAAACCAACTGAAGGCACGTCCATTCCTTCACTTAGGTAATCTACATACCCAGCAACAAACACTCCACAGTCCTTGATATGCATACAAACAAACACGTTATTTCATCTAACATATCGTATGTAATAGTTCATAAAAAAACATAAAAGATTACTTATAATATGTCACATTCTTGTTGCATAATATTTTGTACATACTCAACCTCGAATGGGTGTTGATTCACCAACTATTCCATTTGACTCATCTTATCCCTATATGTATCAAGATTTGCCCAATCTGTACGTGATGTTTGTTCAAGAAATCCATTGTTAGACAAGTAAGTAGGCAGCATCACTGCCAACTTGTGAATCTCGGGCAATCATTCCATATTTCTTAAATTGAACAGTAAGTCATAAATGCGTATGCATCTATATTTTAGAGCAATAACATCTAATACCCAGTGAAACTTTTCATTGCAGTTCATTTGAACATACACCTCATCAACGAGGTGCCATGGTAACCCAGCTGTAATACAAAATTCCTTGATTATGTATGTTATTGCCTCTTCATTTTGGGTCATGACAATAGACTGAGCATAATCCTACTGTATAGAAAGTACCATATCTTATTCTACGGGATAATATCTATGGTATGTCTTCTCAATATAGATTTTGAAAACGCAATTTATTATTGTGAATCTGTATTCTTGATCAATTTTTAATTTTAGTTTCTTAGACAAGTGATAGAATATCACATCTATATGCTACAAAATTAAAATACAAAGAAGAGGAATTATACAGTGTTATACTTTGAACATATATGTTTATATTTAGTAAAATGAGGTAAAAAGCATATACATTACTGGGGATATAATATACATAACTTGCAGGAAGATATATTTATAAACTGATAGTGCATATACATAATAGGGTGACATATACATAAATGGTTATTCATTAGCAATTGCACATACATATTAACAAGTATGCATATACATAGAATAAGGGAGACATACAGCAAATACATATAATATTGTACTTTTCACTCGGGTATATATAGGTAACTGTCAATAACAGGCATACATAACCTTTCCAATGAGGTAGATATATACATACTGGTAAAGCACATACATAATAGGCATACATATATATAAATTGAATGCTTATACATAAATCACCATTGTAAACTGACTCTGACAAAAAACATAACTAATCTTTGTATATGTAAGTAAAACGAGCTTAGGTATATGTATGTAAATATGAAAGTTGTTAATAAAAATATTTAAATTAAAAATACCTCGTCGTTCTAGCGTGCATTTGTTTGAGACATCAAGTAAAACTAATTTTTTGACCATGCATGAGCAACAAATAAATCAATTTCTTAAACTTGAAGAGCAGGTGATTTTTCTCTATTGTGGTCATCATTCATTTTTCTATAAAATGTTTAATTTTTTAGTATGAAAAAAATATTAATAGTATACGCATATTGACAAAAAAAATTTAGTTTAATAATGATAAGATTTATTTTTTTCGTATGAAACTTCAATAAACCTTCCCCAACCCACTGCTTGAACTCTTCAATGACAACCCTCGGCATATCGTCAGATATTATAAAATCATCAAATGTGAATTTCTGTTTCATTTTTGTGATTTCATTCTCAATGGTTTTTGAACCAGAAGCATACTTTGTCAAGTATCGAGACTTGAATACTTAAGATTTAATTTTGTTCCTCTTAGCAGGGGGGTTTTACAGCTTGATATGTTCGACAACTACAGCAGAAAAATCTGATGGAATTTGACTATCGGATATGGAATGTTGGTTGACCATTTCTTCTTATGATTTAACGACTTCGACAGAAAGATCATCCATAGGTGCTTCCAGACCATCCATTATGGCGTCTAACTTGACTTGAGAAAATTCTGAAATTGTACTTGAGTAATTATCCTAATAGTAAATTTATGTGTATAGTATTAGTTTTGTTTAAACATGTAAGTAAAATTACTGTCATGTATAAAATATTTGACATATATATTGAAAAAAAATTGACTTTATGTATTTACCGGATGATCTTTATGGATATGCACGGTAATAGTTGTTCCAAAATTGGCATAATTCATTTTCTAATCTACCGCAGCTTCGATAAGAGCATTTAATACGGAAGTTCCAATATCCACACTACACCCTTCATTATACTGGTAGAGATAACATAAAATATATACAAAACTAAATCACTTTATTCTTTAAATTATACGATTTAAAAAATGAGATATCTAACCTCGGATTATTTTTATATAGGACTGTGGTTTCCATCAAAATAAGCATCCTTCATTATATCATTACCAAACATGTTACCTAAGGATTTATCAGTGTTGCTGACAACCTAAAAATCTAAAATGAGCATTGCATGATTTATGATAATGTTCTCATTTTGATGTACTACATATTTATATTATAATCATATACATATAACATAGCACATGTACATTGTAATAATAATAGAATTAGCAGGAACATCAGTAAAAATTCACGACAAACCAACCTCAAAATATATCATAAAAAAAATAAGTATAAAAAATTTAATATAAATTCATATATGAAACAACCTATGTAAAACTATTATTTAAAAAAATACTTTTTTTCCTTTGTCTTTTAAGATTGTGATGATATCTATCTCTTCAACATTGTCATGTAATGGTACATCTCCTGTTTTAAAACCTCCCACATCATGATCCTATTGAAATTAGTATTATATATATATATGTAATTATAATTTTGATAACATCTATATAGGTTAAGAAAATGGAATATTTATAAAAAAAAATACCCTTTTTTTGTCTTTTACGATTTGGACGATATTCATCTCATCAACCTGTTCTTGTGATGGTACGTCTCCCATTTTTTAACCTCCCACATCATGATCCTGTTGATTTTGTTATAAAAGATATGTAATAATAAATTTGAAAACATAAATTTGAACTAAGAAATAGGCATAACTAACCTTAAAATGCTCCAACCATGAACTCACATTTCATGCTCCCTTTTCTGTCCAAATGTTTGCTTCTTCACCGTTCTTTTGTAATAAAATTTTTTTTGGTTACATCCATGAAAAATTAGATAATATAAATATGAAATGATTTATTATAGTTTATGCATATTAGATGATATATATATGAAAAAAATATACATAACATTGTTATGTATATTATATAATATACATAACACAGTTTATGTATATTAAATAATATACATATGAAGTGTCATTCTATATAAAACTATGTTTGTATATTAAACTAATATATACATGTGAGCCGTTGTAAAGAAAATTATGATGAAAACTACACACAACAATTTCTGATGTATATGAACCTTATACAATAATTTTTTCAATTTACAATATAAACTAAAAAAATGATAAAGACACCGATATAATTCATATACAAATACAAATTCATTAATTATATAACATAAAACCACTCTTGTTTACTTTTTCATCGGTGTGTTTGTTGTTTGTCAACATGTGAATGACTTCGGCATGCTTTTTTTAATCAATTTTATCATTTGAGTCTTCATGTTTCTCAATAATTAGATCGTGAAAATCATTAAATTTTTTATCAACCTGTAGATAAATATAAAAAAATATCTTAGTGTTTTCACAATTTGGTTTATAGTGTTGAACATATGTAAAAACTTACATAAGACTATAAAAACGACTTTATCTCATCCCACTTTTCATCAGAAGTGGCCTAATGAATAGACTTGTTGGATAATGATAGATATGTCCTTCCTATTTTCACTCTGAATTAGAAGTTGGTATTTTGTCTATTGACATATATTCTCTTGAAATATTCAATGGCGTTTTCGTATATTCTTGGATCTCGACAGTTTTAGCATCAAAATGGACTATCCTCCGCCTCTTCGTAGGTTGTGATGCGGATGAATTAGTATTGAATTCTGCCTTTTTAAGAATTTTCAGAGGTGGTATTGTACTGAAATCCTCAAAATCTTGTAGTTTGGAGTACGAGTGTGTGTGTATGTCGACAGCAAGCCTTTTACATGTATGATCAGCAGAAGTATCATGTGAGAATGCAGATCCAACATCATTTAATTCAATGCCCTCAATCATTGGCAAATCAAGCTTTTGCACTTCTTCACGAGTTGACCGTACATTATTGTATAAAACATGTTAAGCAATAAAAAATGGCAACATTAAGAGTCTATTAAAATCAACACACTGAAATATAATCACTAACCTGAATTAATTTACTAAATACTTACCTTGCTGAACATACCATCCATGAATTTTTCGTACTTCACCTTGATCCGAACAACCTTCCAGTTAAAAATTCTTGGAATTCTATTTCCTACTCGCTCATCTATCATACTGTCTACCTCAAAACAACATTCATACATACAAATATTCAGCACACGAGGCATATTTTTCATCTGGTATAACTGTTTTTCAACAAAAAAATCTTCTCTCCACATTGCAATAAGATTTTGAAACGAAGTCTTTCCCCATGGAAATTATTCATACCTTTCATCCTTAAGTATCACAAAGTCGGATCTACTAATAATTTCATCACGTATTTGTGAATACACAAAAGTATGAATGAAGTAAAGAATGAACATGTTCAAAGCATCGGTGTTGTTGTCGGCATTTCCCAACTTGAATCGCTGAACAAAAATAAACTTTTTGATAGAATTTTTGGCATCTGAAAAATACTTCACCATTAATACGGACTTTGATTATTCAATATAAAGGTGTTCATCAATAAATATCAAATATCGTATCAAATACCATAATAATTTAAAACTCCTACCATATACCATAACATTCATACCACGGTATAAAAAATTTTAATTTTGATATGGTATTCGGTATATACCATAACATACCCACCCCTAGATGTAGGTATTACCTCGTAAAGTTTGCTGAAGAATAAGTGGTATCAACAAATCACACAATGACAAAATTTGTAAGATAAAATATTTAGCGGATGAACTTTATCAATAGGAGGATGAGATGTTGAAGAATAAACTTAAGTAATTATTTTTTTAATGGAAATGATTTTAATATTTATTTTATGTTTTCATGTGAACTTTAGCTTGTTCCATATGTCAAGTAAGAATTGTCTATTAAATTATACATCTTATTTATGATTTATTAAATATCTAGCAGAGGTGAATCCAAGATTTGAAGCTTCTGGATGCCAAGAAGATACATTCACGAGATCAAGCTTGAGCTTCGGTTTCGCAAAGTACAAAAAGCATAATATTTTAAGAATATTATTTATATTATAAATATACGTCTTTTTTTATAATTGTTTTTGACAAGTTTTCATATTTTAAAATTGGTCAACAACAATTGTAGGGGGGTGCGGATAGTGCGGATAACTTGGATAATTTGCATGGTTAGTTAAATGCTGATATTCTATATATTTCATATCTTTTGCTTCTATATATTTTATTAAATTCTTTTCGGATAATTCGGGTAATTTGCATGGTTAGTTAATAATAAATTCTTTTTCATGACTATTTCTAATAATTTTATTCCTTCCATATCTATTCTCCAAGCTCTTAAGTATTCATAGTCTATCATTTTATCCTATAGTAATTATAATTTTATAAATTCTTGTGTAATAATTTATTCTAATTGTGCTATATTTGATATGTAATCCTATGTTATCTATTTGATCAATTAACATTTGTTGTTCATGTATAGATAATTTTTCATATGGATTATAAACTATCATTTGTACCTTCTTTTTCTAAGGTTAACTTTATTCCAAGTAATCTTTCTTCTAATTGTCTTCTTTCTCTTCTAAGCTGATTTCTGTAATTAATTTCTTCATATAGCCAACTTTGTCTTTCTCTAATTCTTCTAATATATTCTAACATTTTTTAATCTGTATAATATCTGTCTGAATAGTAATTATCTAGGTATGAATAGTAGCTATCATCATTTAAGTGTATTTGGTCTAATTCATCTTCTATCAAATTTTCTAATTCTTCATCTTCAATATCAAATATCTTTTCCCATATAATTTTCTTTATATCTATTATCTCTATATCCTTAAGTACATATACAACAAGTATCTTAAATTCATCTATTATTTCATCAGGTAAGTAAGTATTCATTTTTCATATGATGCTATTTTTCAAAATACTCCCTCCAATCATATACATAACAAAATATGATCATCTTAGATCACTATATACTAGATTATTCTTAAATAACATATTCTTCGATCACTATTAGCATGGTAATCTGGATACTTTTCTCATCCTTCTACTATTATTTTCATAAGTACATATATTTTCATGTTAAAGCTATCTTTATTAATAATTTTTCCTTATTGTAGGTTATGGTTAATTGTGTATGCTCTATATTGTAGGGTTTTATTTATTCTAACCATTTTATCCCTAATATTATGTCTGCTTTTAGCATTTCTTCCTTTATTTCAAATTCTATTTTTATTTTTCTAACTCTTATTATTATTTCTTTTTCAGTTGTATCTTTAATAGTTATTAAACTTCTTGGTAGATCTGGGCATATATTACTATTAGATTTTATTTCTTCATTTTTCACTAGGTATTTTGCTATATGGTTTTCTTCTTGTCCTGTATTTAAGAGTATTAAATATTTTTTTTCATTCATTGTTTTCGTTATATAATATTGAGTTAAATTAACTGTTGAAGTTATTTCATAATTTGTTCTTTTCGATGTTCCTGATGATTCTGGTTTTTCAAAAGCTATTCTTTTTGTTGTGCTTATTCTATCATTTATTATTTCTAAATTTTCTTCTATATCTATGTCTTTGTAACTATAATCATTGTTATCAATTGTTTTTACAAATTGTTCAAAAGGACTTTCTATTTGTATTTTATTAATTTTATTTTTTTCCGTTATTTTATGTTTTGTTATTAATCCATATAGATTTTTACATCTTGCTGTAAATATTTTACTTCCTGAGGTTAGTTCTATTCTTGATATTTTCCAATATAGCATTAATGACTTATCTACGTTTTTATCTGTTGTTGCTACTGAATAATTTGCACTTATTATAAATTTAAATTTTTGGTATATTAGATTTCCTTTTATAGCAGTTATTGTACCTTTTTCTATAGGTTTTATAATTCTATCATCTGCTAAATATAATTCTATTGGTGTATCTATTCCTTCTCAAAAACATTATTTTATTAATATTTTCGTTCCTCCAAGGTGTACGTATTTTATTGGGTTTTTACTTTTTATATCATTTATTTCTTTATTAATTATTCTTTTTGTTACTAGTGGTATACTAGCTTTACCTTTTGCATATCTGCAGTCTATTACATGTTCTTTTTGGCTTACTACATAGTATTATTCTTTTCATCTACTAAATATGTTTTTTATTGTTGGTATTTTAAATATCTTTTCTACACTTAAATCTAATTCTTTTCCTTTCATCTCCTAAAATATATTATTATCAAATATTATTTTCTGATCTGTTCCTTCTTCATTTAAATATTCTTCCTTTGTTATTATTTTATATCTTCTTCAGTCATTTGATTCATCTGTTCACTATCTATTTCATTATCTTTTTCATTTTCCAAAACTTCATATATACTATCTTCACTTTCTAATTTGTAATCTATATAATCTATTTGCATATATTGTGCATTTTCTATCTTTATTTCTTATATTTGTTTCTTTTTTGGGTCTTTAGGCATTTTACAATCTCTAGCTAAATGTCGTAGTTTTTCACAATTATAACAAGTACATTCTTTTATAAATTTCTTTTTCCTATATGGTCTTTTTTATTTATAACAATAACATCATTACTTATATTTGTAAATAAATTACATTCAACGTAATGAACTAAACAATCATTTAAATATCGATCACTAATGCTACTCCACAATCATTTTTTGTCTACTTCATGGATAAAAATGCCTCTCCGCACATCATTAAATTTTGTTTCATCAGCATAACACTTTGTTAATGAAGTTACGAAAATGAAAGCATAAAGTCAACAGAAATTAGAAAGGAAAAGGAAGAAAAAAAAACTGTATGCTTGTTATGGTTCCTGAACCAGTGAACAAGTTAAACTTCTTTAAAATTACTAATTAAATCTTTTTTTGTGGTTATGATGGATGGTTTGGTCCATTTAGACAATGCTTGATTAATAAAACAACAAATTAAAGCAAAAAAAAAATCTTTTGAAAAGGTAGCACCTTGGGCAGGATTCGATCCCGCCTCAGAAAGGAGGGATTTCCATTCTCTTGCCAATGGCACTGAGGTATCTTTAAAATCTTATAATGCCACCTCATTTATTTCAATTACTTTTATATATACACATATATATAGAGAGAATTTTGACCATAGTTTGGGGATGTCCTGGTATCCCACGAGCTTTAATAGATCCCCCTGGTATCGAGTAAAATATGTATGCATGTAAACTATTAGTGCATGTTAAAATATAAATGCGTGGAATTTAATATGGGCGAACTCTCATTTTAAAATAAAACATGCATGCTATTTAAATTATTAATTCTTATTGAACAAAAAAAAATTAAAGGAATGCTATCGCACAAATGGCGAACTCTCCCCTTAATTGTTTTTTTCTTTTTTCTGAAAAAAATTACATCAAAGGATCATCCTTAAAACTTAACTATATATGTAATAGAACTTTTTTAATATTATAAAAATAAAAGGTTTTTTTACATATATAGCCATTTTAAAAAATCAGAAAAGATTTTTATAATTTCTAGTTTATGTTATAACTAATCATCAATTCATCTTAATTTAAGAAATTATTTTTATTTTTTAAATTAAATCCCATGTAAAAGAGAATCCCTAAAACTGTTTTCAAATCTTTCTCTCATTAGCATTAAAATTTAAAGATATTCTTAAATAAACTATATATTTAATCTCTGCATCAATAATTTACATACTCTTTTCTCATAATCATTTCATTATTTAGATAACAAATAACTTGATATTATATTTTTCATACAAAAAAAATATGTCCAATATAATAAATTTATACCATAAACTACAACCGCTATTTTTATATACCCAAAATATTTGGTATATTTATACACAAAGTATTATATTTATACCCGTAAAAATATAAAGTATTATTAGGGAGAGAATATTAATGTATGAGGGGTCAAGGAGTGCTAGACGATATAGATGGTTAATTGATAAACTCTGTAATTAGGGGCTCCTTTGAGTCTTAATCCTGATGACTTGATGTCTTAGGATTGGGTGCTCTTTAGCTTGTAAAGTGTGTTGGTTCGGGTAATATTTTACAATATGTTACCAAAAAAACTATAAAGTGTTATATTTATACCTAAATAGACCAAGTATGTTATGTGTAAAAATTTTATACGATATATATACCACGCATGTATATCTATAAATATACAAAGTATATAAAAAATTATAAAGAATATTTATATATTTATGGTATATAATATACATATATACCATGTATATGTATATGTATATATGTAAATATACAAAGTATTTTTTATATAGAAAAAGTTTATTCACACCTAACTTTTTTCATAAATAACCATGTATAAGAAAATACAACAACACACCTAGTGTACTCCCACATAGTGGGGTCTGGAAAAGGTAGAGTGTATGCAGATCATACCACTACCTCACGTGAAGTAGAGAGGTTGTTTCTGACAGACTCCTGGCTCAGGAACGATAACAGTATAACAAACATGAAACATAAATGCATATAAACTAATACAGTATGCAAAATAAACTAACACTGCTAGCTATTACAGGAAACAATACAACCACAAGATAATACTATAAACTATCTATTCAAAATCATAGACATCACTCAAATACTATGAATACAAAACTCCAGACACAAACAAAGTACTCTCCATTACTATTACCGACGCACTCCGACCCCCTAACCCTCTGCCTTAATCTGCATCCTCCACCCCTTCCTATCAAGGTCATGTCCTCTGTAAGCTATAACTGCTCCATATCATGCCTAATCACCTCCCTCCAATACTTCTTTGGCCTACCTTTACCCCACCTAAAATTATCCATAGTCAATGTCACGCACCTCTGTACTGGAGCATCCTAGCCCCTCCTCATCACGTGCCCGAACCAACGTAACCTCACTTTTCTCATATTGTCCTCCACCAAAGTCACTCCCACCTTCTCCAAAATAATCTCATTCCTCACCCTATCTTTCCTGGTAAGGCCACACATCTAACGCTATATTCTTATCTCCGCCACCTTCAATTTTTGAATATAAGAGTTCTTAACTGGACAACACTCCTCTCCATACAACATAGTCGGTTGGACTGCCACTCTATAAAACTTACCTTTAAGCTTCAGAGGCACCTTCTTATCACATAAGACTTTCGAAGTGAGCCTCCATTTCAACCACCCTCCACCAATACGGTGTATGACATCTTCATTAATCTCATTATTCCCCTGAATCATAGATCCCAGATACTTAAAACTCTCACTCTTCTGGATGTTTGAGAATCTAGATTTATTACCATATCAGCCTCCTCACTAAACTTATATTTCAAGTACTCCATATTGGTCTTGCTCAACTGAAATTATTTAAACTTAAGGGTCTATCTCCAAATCTCTAACTTATCATTAAATTTGCCCCGATTCTCCTCAATTAGTACCACATCATCCGCAAATAAGATACACCAAGGAACCTTTCCTTAAATATGTCACGTCAAAACATCCATCACCAAGGCAATTAAAAAAGAGCTGAGAGTCGAACCCTAGTACAACTCTATCAAAATCGAAAAGTTCTTTGAATCTCCACCTACCTTCCTCACAAGAGTCTTCGCGCCATCATACATATTCTAAATCGACCTAGTGTAAGCACATCCACAGAATCTCCCTGGGAACTCTATCATAAGCCTTTTCAAGATCAATGAACACCATCTGCAAATCCTTCTTCCTCTCCCAAAATCGCTCAACTAATCTCCTCACAAGGTGAATAGACTCAGTAGTCTAGAGACTTAGCATGAAACTAAACTGATTCTCAGCCTCAACTCTACCACCCTTTCCCAAACCTTTATAGTAATGACTCAATAAATTAATACCCCTATAGTTATTGCAACTCTGGATATACCCCTTGTTCTTATATAATGGAATCATCGTGCTCTACCTCCCCATTTTGAGCATCTTTGCCACCCTAAAACTGATGTTAAACAGTCTTGTCAACCACTCCAAACCTGCCCCATTATTTTTTTCAAAAAATCCACCGAAATCTTATCTGGCCCAATCTCCCTACCCCTATACATCCTGCAAATAGCCCCCTTAACCTCCTCAACCTTGATACATCTACAATAACAATAATTGCGATATGTCTCAGAATTCTCCAAGTTCCCCAGCAAAAAACCTTTGTCCCCTCTTAACGTTCAAAATTTTATAAAAATAGGACTGTCACCTCTTCCTAATAAGGGCATCCTCACTAACACCATACCATTCTCCCCCTTGACTACTTAGTCAAGGTCATGAGCCCTACACTCTCTGGCCTTGGCAAGCCTAAACAGCTTCTTATCCCCATCTTTTTCTTCTAAAGCCGCATACAAGCCCTCAAAATTTATTATCTTAGCCGTCCTAACCGTTAACTTAGCCTCTCTTCTAGATACCTTATGATTCATCCTAATCGTCTTCATCTCCTCATCATCTTTACTATTAACCAACTTAGCATAATCCACATTCTTAATCTCCACCTTTCTCTTAACTTCTTTGTTCCAGCCCCAGTCCCATCGATTCTTGCCAGATTAACCTCTCGAGACACCCAACACCTCTTTAGCAGTCTCCCTAATGCAATTGGTTATCGTTTCGCACATACTATTTACATCTCCTTCACCCTCCCAATCCCTCCTAGTCTTTAAATTTTCCTCTATTTTTAAAGCACTAGCCAAAGTTAAGCTATCCCACTTAATATTGGGATGATCCTCCACACTCTTCTTCTTTCTACCCTTATTAATTACCAAGTCCATCACCAAAAAATTCTTTTGAGTTGAAAGGTTCTCACTAGGTATGACCTTACAGTCTCTACAAATCACTCTAGAAGCAAAATGTCTATCTGGGTCTTAGCCACTGAACTATGAAAGGTAATAAGGTGCTTCTTCCTTATTTAGAAGTTCAAATTCATCACCCACAACCCAAAAGCCCTATAAAAATCTAAAATTGAAGCTCTTTCTTCATTCCAATCCCCAAAAGTAAAACTACCATGCACATCATCAAAACCTCTCGATAAAAACCCAATATTGTAACACCCCGCAAAGTTCTCTTTCAGTCTGAGCCTTAGAGTGTATTCAGTAAAGCTGAAATCTGAGTCTAAAAGTTTCAAAAATATCTTCCTACGAATGAAATACTTTAGATCATGTGGAATTTCTCTAATTTCAACTCTTTGTCATGTAGTTTTTCAATTGTCCAATTTCTAGTGAACTGACGCAATTATGGCACGTCGCGGCAGCATGTAAAATTGGGGATTTTTCAGTTTAATTCCAAGGGCTTTTTGGTTTTTTCTCCTTTTCCCCAACCTCTATAAATACCCGGTTGAGGGCCTTCAGCCTCATTTTCTTTTTTTTTCACCCAAAAACTAGGGTTTCCAAAATCAAATCCTCTCTTTTCCTTCAATCAAAAATCAAGAGAGATCAAGGGAGAATCAAGAATCTTTCCAAGAACCTTCAAGAAAAGAGTTTTTCTAGGCATGTAGATGTTGATTCTTGAGTCCCTTTCATCCAAGAAGCTCTATTACCCTTTTCTAAAACTTAAAGATTTTATGTTTATGAGTTGTTAATGATTTATGTGAGTTGAAATTGATGTTCCATGAGTTGTTGAGTTTTGATTCATGTTTTTCTACAAGATTTATGAACTTGAACCCTAGTATGTGGAATTCTTGTGAGGGTGGTGATGAACTTTCTTAATGATGCTTCCTATATGAAGTGATCATGTTAAATAGGAGTATAAATTGTTGAATAAGCAAATAATGTCCCCCATAAGTTTGATAAAGATCTTAGGTAAAGCATAAGGGTCATTATAGTATCTTGAACAGGAAACCCCCAAATTGGGAGCTAGTCCATGCATGCCTAGTGTTTGATAAAATGCCTTAGTGAGTGAAATGTCCCATGATAGTATGAAATCCCCAAGCATGTGTAAACCCGTACTTCCTTAGTGTTGTTAAAAGACCTTAGTGAACAAGTCAAGATATGATGGTTGTAAATTTCCCAATTATGTGCTCTCTGATCTATGCTAAGCTTTTAATTCATGCCAAGTGGTTAGCAAGTAAGTTGAGACATGATAGTATAAAGTTTTCCACAAATTATATGATGTCCAAATACATGTCAAGACTAATTTAGGTGTGAAGTACTTGAGATAAGACCTTGTTGAAGGAAGTATAATCTAGTAGCATGTTTCCCTACGCTAGTATATATTAATATTTCCTAAATGCTTGACGCGGTGCCTTAAAGATTGTAAAGGTGAAGGTATGTTATGTTTTCTAAATACTCGAAGAGAAGCTTTAATGATAATGATGATGAATGAATGACTGTGATGATGAACGAATGATTGTGATGATGATGATGAATGAATGGTTGTGATGATGGAGGAATGATTATGCTTTATTTTATGTTATCGAGTCCTGGGGGTATTTATACCCGATAATTTAGTTGTTGTCTAGAGCCCATGTCAGTTTCATAATAATTCCAGTCGAGCCATGATTCTCAGAACTCAGTGAGCTATAGAACTCTATATCCTTAGATAATTACAGAACATAAGAAAGCTCAAAAATCTCAGTAATCTCTGTAATCTCCATATCGGTAGTAATCTAGCCTCAGCTCTATACTCAGCTCAGATCTAACAGTATGCAAGTGTTCAATTCTAATCTCGGTAGTGACCAAATAATCCATTCAAGCTCTGTATCGTCAGTCAGATATCATGATTCAATACTATTTTTGTTAGATACAAAACTAAGTGATCTCAGCGTACCTCAGTCAGATCTTTTGATAAACATAATCAGTATCAGATTCAGTTCAATTGTGTTTAGTTAAGAATTCAGTTAGATTTTTTCAGTTGGGAGTAGAAACTAGCACCGAGCGAGGGAAGGGATGCCAGCTCCTCTCATCAGTGAGAGGGAGGTCGGAGTCGTTAGTAGCAATCCCTGAGCTCCAGAATTGCATAGCCATCGCAGGATACAGGAGTCACCATCAGGAAAAAGTCTATCACCTCCAAAGAGAGAGTATTTGACTATTATATTGCCTTAGGTCAACTTCCTGGTAAGGGTCATCCACTAGAGAGGATTGACCAGAGATAGGTCTTTACCCGTGGCACGGTATTGACACCCTTCCAGCTGGGGTTATAGGTTGAACCCCACCTGTGGTAGGTTGGGGCATGTTGGTTAAGTAACTATTTCTAATAGTTTCAATTTCAGTTTCAGATTCAGTCTCAGTCTCAGTATCAATCTTCAGAAATCATGACTGTCAGATACAGTCATCTATCTCTATGAGGAACTCAGATAGTTCCATTGATTCATGGACCATCCGTCAGATAACCTTGGTCTCATATATAGTTATTTGATATCTTATTTAGAGATATACCTCCAGACAGGCTTGATCACAGTCTTAGATTCTATTAAGTATTCTTGTTGTCAGATTTAGATATGATCATTTCCTTACCATTGATAATAGCTTCCTTAATCATCCATTAGAGAGGTTGATCTTTAATCTTGTTGGTCGAGAGCAGTAAGCTCAAAATTCAGTCATCAATGTAAGTACATCCAGTTTCTCAGTCATCAAAATTAGATGAGTCAGTGTCTCAGTGTCAGTAGTGAGTTCAGTCTGCAGTAAGGCAGTATCCGATTTTCAGTCTCTAGAGTTGTGATGATTGTGACTATGGTTTATGCATTCATGTATGTGTATGTGTTCTCATACGGCATTTTCATGATTATTCAGTTTATATATTATGCATGCATGAGCCCTTGCATTTAGCCTTACCCCATCTACATACTCAGTACATTCCTGTACTGACACATTTGCGCTATGGTGTTTTATTTGGCACCATAGGTTCAAAGGCACGAGACCTAGAGTTTTCTCAGCAATTCAGTCCCAATCAGCAGCAGTAGTCGTAGCAGTGAGTCCTCTTCTTTTGAGGAAGAATCTCAATTTACTATTATTGCATCAGACTTTGTTTATATTTTCAGTAAACGGAGTTAGTTGGGGACCTGTCCCATCAACTCCACAATTCAGACAGTTTAGAGGCTTTTCAGACGGATGTATTAGTATTTAGTTTACAGTTTTGAGTATTCATAGATGTGTTGAACCTTATGGCTAGTTTCTGCATTTATTTCAGATATTATGTAGTGCACAGGTACAGATATCAGTAAAGGGTTAGCTTGTGGTCCTTTGGGGTCATAAGGACCGTGTGACATCTTGGGATAGGATATCGGGGCGTTAAAAATATACCCATTGAAATTCGCTCCAACAAAAACTATCTATGTTCTCGGAATGCCTCTGACCACCTCATCCAAAGCCTCCCAACAGTTCTTCTCCTCTTCGTCCAATCCTACTTGTGGAGCATAGGCACTAATAACAATCAAAGAAGACCTCCAATGACCAACCTAATCGACATCAACCTATCGTTGATCCTCTTAACCTCCACCACCTACCCTAAGATCTTCATCTACTGATATACCAACCCCATTCCTATGCCTCATGCTACCCAAGTACCACAACTTATACCCGTCCACATCCCTCTTCTTTGAGCCTACCCATTTGGTTTCTTGGACACAAGCTATACTAATCCTCTTCTTCCTAAGAATCTTCATGAGCTCTATGGACTTACCTTGAAGAGTCCCTGTATTCCAAGACTTAATTCTCAACTTAGAATCTTTCTTACCCTACCTAACCTTACTACCCCTAGCTCCAACCCCAAACTCAATCCTAGAACTTCCCCTAACCCAACACCAGACCCTGCCCTCACACTAGACCCTAGTCCCAACCCCAACCCAAACCCCAACCTAGAACCTAACCCTAGTATATCATCGACCACCACATCCATTATTTAAAAAAAGAAGGAACAAAGGCAAGCAAATAGGAATGTCTAAGAAACAAAAAAGGAAAGGCTAAAAATGATGCAAAGGTAATAATGAGATAAATCTACAGGGAAAAACCTAAGAAACTACCACGTATACCCGGGGCCACAATACTAATAAACTGTAACACAAGTTTGACAACCAACAATCAATAACAAGAACTATACTGGTCATAATAACTCTAATCAGTTTTATAAAGTAACACAAAAATAAGCAAAAAATACTAACACATACCACAATAAATAGATATACTAGTCTCAACTAATTCCTACTCGGCAAAAGGAAAACTACAACAAATAATCCCACAAAAATAGTCAAGATAAACAATAAGAAACCAAGAAAGAAATGACTGAAACTAGATATCAAATACACAGGGCATATCCACCTCTAAATAATCAAGAACCTAGATTAGATAAACTATAAGAGATGAAATGAGTGCACCTGATCCTATGAGAAGTTGAAGTGAGGATGTTGTCTTAATTATTTTGTCGAATTCTGGTAATTTGGTGGAGAAATTGGTCATTGGAATATTGTTTTCGTCTCCTTTACCCACTATTGATATCGTTCCTAACTTGAACGTCATGTCGAAAAATAATCTGGCCGCCTATACATTGGAACCAGTGGCAAAACCTGGTGTTGGAGTAATGTCATCGAAGCTTCACCAGAAGGTCATTATAAAACTAGATCTGGTTTACCACTGCTTCTTGTTCATTATTGGACCATCGATTTTGGTGATGAAATAGATTCATGTCTCGTCGAAAGATATGGGGTACCAGTTGAGAGAGGGTGGAGAGAGAAGGAGTGGGAGAGAGAAATATGTTGAATAGATCTGAGAGACTATCACCTTACTTGATAGTGAGAGCATCGATGATAGACTCAACTGTCGATCATTGATACTCGTGAAGAACATTAAAGAGAGATGTTTAAAGATAAGACGCTAGAGAGAGAGATGTCGGAGCCGAGTTTGTTAATACCCGGTGAACTGAAAAGTGATTTGTAGGTGGGAAAAAAAAATTTTTTCGGTGAGTATTCACAGAATCAACTTGGTATACCAAAGATGGTTACAGAATTTTGATGTTAGATTAATCCTTTACACGGATGTTATTCTTAAGAAACTCCATGTCACCAAGAAAAACAACAATGCTATTTACCTGTTAACAAAAAATACGACCATCTTCAAGGATCCCTACAGGAAGAGTCTTGAGTCCAAACTTGGATTAAAGAGCAAAGAGAAGTTGGGTAGGAAAAGGCAAAAAGCTCAATGAATAGTATTTTCAACGATGTATAAGAAAATAAAGGAAATAAATTAAACAAACCCATAAAAATTAGTATCAAACTTATTATTCCCTATATTTTAAGCACAGTAAAATTAAACAAACTCCTAAAAAATAAATTTGTATAGAAGATAATAAATGTTACCTAAAACATAGGAAGATCTTTTAATACATATTTAAAATTTTCAAATAAAAAATAGCTATTAAGGTAAATATTATATATGCCATAATTAAAATTCACTAAATATGATCATATATATGTAATTATTTTTATAAATGTAGCTATTATGTTTTTTTCCTTATTTTTTTGAAGTTCTTATTAAAATGAATTTTTTTTAAAAGGAAATGGAGTTAGCCCATAATGGGCGAATGTTGCATCCTAGAGCACACGCAAGTATACGTGGTCATCCAAGTAGTAAAGTATCCCTTTAAAATTCAATTATCGATCCCACTGAGACTTATGCTCCGCAACAATCTAATCCTAGCATTACTACAAATATCAAACAAGTGCTAATTATAACCCAAAGAGTTTGAGATCTCAAAAGTTGAAAGTAACACTAAACAATTCAAAATTATTTAAGTGTTGGAGATAATAATGGAGAGAAATCCAAGGTTAAGACACTTTGAACAATCCTAATTAGCTATATGATTTCATTGTTTAAGTCAATTCGGGGTTGATAACATGATTATGGTCTTCGAACTTCTAATTGTCTATCTAACTTGGCCTTAAAACTACATCATTGAGTGGAGATGCAAGAACTAAGTTAGACACATTTATATCTCATCCCATATATGAACCAAATGGGAAAATTAGGTATATTTCTATCTTAAAAGCAAATCCTATCTTTAATTTATCTAAAGATTAAGAACCCATTTCCTATATCCCACGTTCTAATCTATTTTTCCTCCTTTGGGGCTCACAATAGAATTATAGGTTTATTCTAAGGGTCGTAAATCTGTAGAATAGTAATAAAAAGGAAATATGAACAACCAAATATGATAATCAACTTAAAAAAAACTCAATTTAAAGAATAAGTATTCATGTTCTCGGCCTCAACCCTAGAACGAAGGTGTTTAGCCTCTCATGGTGATGAAATTCATATATAAGAACCAAAAGTAAAATAAAGAAAAGATTCATAACCCTAATTGCAGCCTCCTCAAGTGTTTTTTCATCCCCAAAAGTTGTACAAGGTGTGTACCATAAAACCAAAGCGTCCTATTTATATTAAGAGAAAAGTTGGTTTATTGTGCCCATGGGCATGTCACACTCTTGCATTAGCGCGATTAGGGCTGTGGCACGCCCTAATAATAAATGCACACTATTTTGGAATTTTTAATTTGTATATTAGGGTGTGGTGTACCCTTATCTCAGAAGCTAGAGGGCGTAGCACGCCCATGGCATCAAAAATTCTAGATTTTGCCATCATTTAATCCTTGCTTTTGTCTTTACTTTTCTCACTTGGTGAGTGTCTTTCCAACATAATTAGATCTTGTTATTCTCCCAAATATTTTTCCTAACATCTCACATAGTCTCCTACAAAATCAAACACCATGAATTAGTGGAAATAACACAATAGAATCCATCAAGTTATGCTAGAACAACACATAGCTCAAGCTAGTAACACTAGTTTTCTCGTGTAAAATCTATGTGAGCAAATTGATTCTAAACTTATTTAATTTAAACACACCTTAAACATTATAAACAAGTAGTGTAACACATGAATGCTCAATTATATGATTAACAACTCATTACGCAAATAGGAAGTCCTCGAAGCTAGGCTAAGTACATGTAGATGATGACTCGTAGGTGCATAAATACACCTAAGATCACCACCCCACACTTAGAGCCTTGTTCATACTCGAACAACTCTTTACATTAAGCACGATTAAAGGAAGACTTAGATATTACTACTACGAGAAAGATACTCAAACTATCACTATAATGACTACATGAAAAGCAAGTTTCACATTAAGCATGTCATATACATTTGAAAACTCACGAACACGACTTCAAAACCTCCTAACCTCAAGAATTGGTTTTACCAAGATGGTAAACTCATGTATTTTTCTCAATCAAAGAGATCATACAAGTCACCTAACTATCATCAAACATGTTCCCTCACTACAGAGTTATGCGTAGTCACTCACGGAGATGCAATTTATCACAAGAAGGGTATGACAATTACATTTCGCTCATTCTCTCCAAGGAATTCACATATCACATAAGATGAACCATAGTCTTGCCCTTAGTGTAGTACTCCACTAATATCATAACATCAAGGATCAAGATCAAATAGGACTTTAAGGGTTGTAATGTATGCTAAGGGATGGATATAAACTATTCTAGCCAGTAATAGTGACTATCTTTCCTAAGATCCTTAATACCTCACTCTTGTCATTCAATTTCTCCTAATAAACTAAGTTCTTACCACTTATATGTTCCCACACTCTTTTGTTTTTCTCTATCTCTTTAAGCTAGTTCATATCTAGAATGAAGGGAGTATTCTTACTCAACTTGTTCTTTACTTTTGATAAATTTTTCTCATTTCACTACATTACTCCCAACCATAACACATAAACTCTTTCACACCAATAGCTACTATTTTTATGGGGCTTCACTTTTACCTTTTTCCTTCTTAAATATTACACTCCTTAATTATATATTTTTTTTAACTATAGCGCTTAGGAGCTTTGGATCAAATTTTAGTCAATTGAAAGAAAGGAAATAGGCTACATGTAAGGCTACTAAAGAATAGGCTAGAGACTCAATAAGGCTAACTAAGATCATGCATTAAGGGTAGACAAAGAGGATATAAAATATGGCTATCAAAAAAATTCCTATATCATCTCCTAAACCTAACATTCTTTATTTCTCTTTGCACACACATCAGGCAAGTTATAGACATCAATATGCAACAAGGAATACATAAGAAAGCGCACATAATACATGGTGCATGCTCAAGTCAAGTAGGATCAATATAGACACTAAACCAGGCAATAACAAGAATTCAAGATTAAGCCAGCATCGCACATGAGTCATCAAAATGAGCTTAGGTGTCTCATAAGTAGTCATTCAACATAATCAACATGCTTTCACATTCACAACCACTTGCATAATTTAATCATACATAGCACTAGCAAGAACATCTCACTCAGTCTTAACACAAAAAATTTTAAATGTACTCCTAAAATGAAAAAGATATTAGGTTCAAAGGATGTCCCCTCAAAAAAGAATCAAAAAGACAAATCAAGGTATAGGTGAAGTGTGTCCCTACTAGACTAAAACCAACAAATATAAACAAAGGAAAAATATTTTTGTAATTTTTATCAAATTTAGTAAAAATCTAGGAAAAAAATAAAATAGAAATCCTATAGCAGCACTTCACCCTAAACCATCAGAAGATTCCCCACCCCACACTTAAAATTACACTTTTTCCCTAAAATCTAACTAGAAGTAGATATAGAAATACTCCTTGATGCCTCTAGGCCTAACTAGCAGCATCATAATTATCAACGAGGTCCAGTAGACCTCATACCCAGTTTTTGCATACTCCTTAGCTTAGATTATCGATACTCAGATTTCTTATCAGCCTATGACTCAAAATAAAAACAAAAATAAATGTGATATAGAAGAAAAATAAGAAAATAAAATACCTACCTTAATTTTAGTTGCCTCTCAAGTAGCATTTGATTTAGTGTCATGGCACGATCCACATCATACTCTTCATTCATATTCCTTCAACCTTTTCCTCTTACTTAGAGGCCATCTTATTACTCCTTCTAACCTCTTGAGTGATTACTCTCAAGGTGTGTATATTTTTCAACACTAGCCTTTTTAGGCTCTTATTTTAGTTTCTCAATTTCAGGCTTAATTAGTGACTTGAAAAACTCTATAAGATAGTTCAAAGAGGTAAATTAAGGTTTGCACTCCTCCACCCCACACTCATCCACTTCCATGTTTTTGATCATGCATAAATCGTTAAGTTTGAAGGTGGATTGAGTTGTTTGTATACTTTGAAGACCACCTCTTCATTATCCAGTCTCGTTAGCGTGTCCTCTTTAACATCAATCAGTGTTTCTTTCATCACTAAGAATGGACATCCCATTGTGATTGGTACTCTATCATCTATATCATAATTAAGAATAATAAAGTCCGCAGGAATAATGAACTTACCAACCTTAATAAGAACGTCTTCTGTGGTTCCTTCAAGAGCTATTCTAGTTCTGTATGCCATTTGGATCACCATAGAACATAGCCTAGGCTTCCCCAATCCAAGAGTATTGAACACAGTTATAGGCATTGAATTTATGCTCACCCCCAAATCACTCAAGGCATATGCCACATTACTATCACCAATTTGTATGAGAAGGGTGAAGCTCCCAGGATCATTCAGTTTTGTTAGCATATTGATCATCACAACTAAACTGCACTCCTCAATAAGTGCCACTATCTCAATATTGCCCATCTTCATCTTATTGTTCACCACATCCTTTAAATACCTGGTGTACTTAGGCATACCCTGCAAAACATCTAACAATGGGAGGTTAATATGAAGTTCTATGAATGGGTCAAAGAAGTTCTATGAATGGGTCAAAGAACTTCTTAAAACATGCATCCTTCTTATCCTTTTTAATCCTCTGAGGAAATGGTGGTGGTGGTTTTTCTTGTACATACTCAGTTGCCTTAGTTTTTGGGTACTCAGACTTCCTCAAAATTTTAAATTCTTTGGGTTGCCACTACTATAAATTACCTCTATTGAAATAGGTCAAAAAACATTGTGAAAGATACAGAAATCATTATGATAGAGCTTCCGCAATGGTTTGGCATATCTTGCATATATGAGCATTGCAACTAATGTATCACAAAAACTTTTACAATGGTTGCAACAACCATTGCAATAGATATACCTATTGCAAAGGTTCTTTTTAACTCCTATTGGGATGTTTTATATTGTCTATAGCAACAATTAAGAACCATTGCAATAGACTATATTGCGACAACATTAAAGCGTTGCGATAAACCTATTGCAATAATTTTTGAATATCTACGTAAATGGTTATTGATCTTTTGCAATGGTTTTTAACTATCTATTGCAACACTTTTTGACACCTATTGCAACGATTTTTGAATTTTTTGCAACATTTTTTGCTACCTATTGCAACTATTTTAATTAGTTATTGCAATGATTTTTTCCACCTATTGCAACTACTTCCAATATCAATTAACAGTTTAGACAAATATATATATATATATATATAGAGAGAGAGAGAGAGAGAGAGAGAGAGAATTATATTAATACAATTATGTATATATATACATATCACAACAAAATCTTTCATTAATAATAATCCAAATTAAGATTTATGCAACAAACTAGGAATCTAAACCAAAAGCAAAATGTTAAAGTCAAATATTCATTAGTTTTTTCATATAGTATCAAGTTTGAGTGGCGATAAGTTTCACTAAATTCAATATCAAAAAGATCGATATTAAAGCATTTATCAACAATTCAAAAATCTTCTCAAGTAAGATCAATTTCTTCATCACTTCTTTCTTCATCTCCTTCTTTATTTTGGATACCTATAAAAAAGGAATAAATAAGCTCAATTAGCACTTAAATGATAACATGTTTAAAAATCAAAACTTGCAAAATACTATACAAAATTGTAAGGACTCATCTTCTATCTATCATCCCTCTTGCATAAACCCCTAATAGTACTCATCTTCTACCCATCATCCCTCTTGCATAAACCCCTAACATACTTTTAAGTCATACCACCTGACGGTCGATCTCTTTAATGTTTTTCCTCAAGCCCCTGATAACCTTCACCAATAAATTGATCTTGATTTCCACATAGTAGCATAATTTTTCTTCCATATATAGGGCTTGAATGTCTCAATTTTGACTGATAAGATTTTACTCCACCATTTTTAAATATTTGTTATTCTTACAAAAATGAGAAGTATTAAATTGAAATGAGTAATAAAGAGGAATTGTATTCCCTTTGATGATCGTGTTGCCTGTCTAAAGCTGGTTACTTCAGCCACATATGTGTTTGCCTCTTTGCAAAATCTCCAGAAGCTTAAGAAGGTCAAGAAGCTATAAATTTAAACTAGAAAGCGGTTCAAGCTGCCACGTTTGATATTGATAAACACTTTAAATTCAGAATCGAATTATAGATTATTCAGAATTCAATTTTAAGAAAGGCTTGAAGAGAGTGCTATGTTGATGATAGATCTTAAGAGGCAGACTATATTTGATATGTATAGCACATGTAGGGGACCTGTAACCTACATATTTATGGGGGTTATCATCTTAGGATTATGAAACTACCCCTCAATATTGAGCATGGTGAAAATGCTAGTATCGACTTAGAAAGAGGTGGCCTGCACACTTTGTGGAATGACAACATTGGCATAATCAATTTCCTAATCCATATCAGCAAACATATTAAACTCCTAGGCTAAGTTAACTTTTCGCATAACTACTTAAGTAGTAGCAATTGCTACTTCGACTACTACCTCGGCGATGAGTTCTTTTTGAGCTTCTCACTATGCCACAACCTAATTCACAACTAAAACCAAGAAATCATCTAATGGAACAAAAAAACTTAATCATAGTAAACACTAATGAGTAATTTCAGATTATATTCCCAAATAATGGCAACCAAGTTTTATACGCTCAAAATTAGACCTTTACATGATGCAACGTGGTCGTATGAAAATATATTAACCCAAATAAGCTTGGTATCGAATCCCATTTAAAATAAGGAAAAATCACTACAAATTGGATGAATACTAGATTGGAAGTCTAATTTATATTTTGTAAGAGTTTGAAAAGATTTTATTTTAACTATAACTAATTGTTGTAGTAACAACTTGGAGTTGTAAAATAGATGATAAGAGCTAAGTATGTGTCCCCATAATGAAATGCATCAGTAATTGGTTTTATGCAATTACAGATGATAAAATTTTTATATGTACTCAGCCTCTAGACTATCACTCAACCTTCTCAAGAGTTGAACGATTTATATCAATATATATTCCTAGAACTATATAAGATATTTAGATAAGAACGAATGATTAGGCTATGTAAATTCAAATTATTCCTAAATGAATCTGTTAAATAAGGTCTAGCGCCTTAAGTTCATGTAAACTTCTTCTACAAAATTTAAGTCCACTTTGCCAAGCAAAACTGAGATATTATGGCATGGTTATGATTTGGAAACACCAACTAACCAAGAAAATCAGAAAAAGGTTTATATCTCAATTCTTAAAAATCATGCAACACACAAAAAGTTATCAAATTGTAGGAAAAGAACATGAAATAAAGACTCACATAATGTACTAAACATTAGATCATAAAATAAAGACTGACATAAAGTATTAGACATTAGATCATGAATTAAAGACTCAAAAATTGCAGGAAAAGATCATGGTAACTAAGTAACCTCTTCTTGACGAGTCTCAATTAGCTCCAGTTGTCGCTCTAAGCTATCTTGCGTCTCAATAACCTTTGCAATGTCACTCTGAGATAGTAAAAATATAATTACATATTGTCAAATTTCCTAGGAAAAATAATTGAAGGGTAATTTATATTAGTATTTTAAGAAAACCACAACTAAAGAGCAAGGCTACAGGCAACACTTTTGACAAAGACATAGAAGCAAAGCTCAATTAGAATAAAAAAGTGTTACATTATTAATATCTAAAAATGCAAGTTGATCTTGTAACAAGAAACATCCACCTAGCTATTAGACAAAAAATGTAAGAGGAAAATGACTCAAAGCTTATTGAATGCAACAGATATAAAATAGAAAGAGATTTGCACAAGAGCATAAGCTAATTTGGATATTTTCCAAAGAAGAATGCTGACTTTAAATAAATCTCAAGTTACCTTTAGTTTGAGAAGAATATCACAATTTTGCAGGATTTTTTAGTCCCACTTAACTATTGCGTGAGCATGCTTTATAAATTTTGCAGTGCATTCCTACAGCTTAGCGTTCCATTCCTTGATGATCTTTCATTGAAATAAGGAATATGCAATAAGTTATACATGTTAAAGTGTAATAAATAGGAACAATGTGAATTCCTCAACAAAATATGGGATGGGCAAAATATTTATTGAAAAAGATTGGATAACTAAGCCTCTCACATATCCCTCCCCCACCCCCAACCCTATGAATTATATTTATATAATTAATTTTGGCTAAAACAACACTCTACCACAAAAATTAGTGAAACTTCAGCATATCCAAGGAATCAAGTTCATAGTTCAATACATGTAAAGACAAAGCTAAGCGCAATATATCACCTTATAATTGATTAACAAGGGTAAAGAGAGTGAAAAGATACTACTTACTTTTTGGCACATATATTACCTCTTCTATAAATTTTCCTGTAATTTCTGATGGTAATTTTGGTGTAGAAGTAGAAGCTATGATAGAAGTTGAAGTGGTCCTGTAGAGACAGAGAAACAAAATAAGGTTCAAGGCCAAGCTAATGCACATAGAGCTAGTTGGTCACAACAAGATTTGATCTTAAATGATGAATAGATTCCTAATTATTGGAAATAAAATTCTTAAACTAGTTTTTTTTTAGGTTAGACATGAGTTGAAAAAGAGAAGCAAAAGAAATCTATATATCTGATCCACAATAGACGAATTGAGCTTTATTCATTAATATTATTACTACTGATTTCCAACCTAAGTGACTCTTTTAGGGGACTAATTGTGACTAGTGTTACATTATCAATAAAATTCATGATTAACATTAAACATTAATGATAACCTCTATTTTTTTACCAATGATTCACATTTTCCTTATATTTTAGTTCTTCTTTATTTTTGTGTGTTCTTTCCTTTTCTTTATACTGGGTATTTGGTGGTGGGGGAACTTATTCAGTGAGATCATACAGATCGCTGACCATAACAGTAATCAACTAACAATTCTATGTTTTGCATTTATACGTAGGCAAGTCCTATAGTATAAACATTTAGTGTATTCCTTATAACTCATCTCCCAGCATATGTATCACTAGCCTTGCCACATATGTTAATATATTAATCTCAAGCCACAAACAGATAACAAAAGACAAAACATATACTTAGTGGAACTGAACTATAACTAAGTAAAGACTCTTCTCAGCAGAATAAGTAACTTGATATGGTGTTCCCTACAGTGGCATCTGTCACCCAGTCCCAAAAATATAAGAGAAGACATAGAGAAAATGTTAAAACTATATCCATTGGGAAAATTAAACATCAAACTTTTTATACCAATGATTTTGTACTCTAGTTAAATGGACATTAGCAACACTTTATATGCATTAGTTTATTATTTTTCACAGGAAACTCTCTTCATGTTATTAAAAAAGCTAAACACCATGTCATACTTATAATAGGATAATTCATATTCCTTGACTAGTACTTCAAATGCTCTAGATGCAATTGTCCCTAGCTTTGAAATTTATACTAATAATATAAACCCCTCTAATTAATCAACTAGCTAGCCACTGTCAACTTCCTTAGTAATCACTTTCATCAATTAATTAGTTAGAAATTATGCAATCATATCATCTTTGTTGAAGCTCTCATGGGATATGCCAAAAATTTTAACCTCGATCCACAATTGGATATCCATAAATATTCTTGACATAAGCAAGTTATTGTGATGTCTTAATGTTTACTAATGCTGACCTATAGTTTCTTCTTCTCCACTGGCTTCTTTGTGCTTCAGGGACCTATGGGTTGACAAATTATAAGCCTCCAAAGTAGTAATAAAACAAAATAATCAATCCATAGACTGTAATACAATAAATAAAGTGTTAACTCAGCAATCAAAGTGAAGCAGTGAAGGGCTAAAATTATGTCAAAATTACCTTAAAATCACCAAATTAAAGATAAAAACCCAAATTTGCTCAAAAATTGAAGTGCAATTGAAGTGTAAATTTGAGAGTTGAAATCAAAATGGTTGTCAAAGTAATAGAGAAGTTGATTTATGGATGGAACATGCATTAGTGGTTAATTTATGGTCGGAGCATGCACTTGTGGTAGATTTGTGGTCGGAGCATGCACTAGTGGTCGATTTTATGGTCGGAGCACATGGTCGATTGTGGTCAAAGCATAGTACTGGTGGCAATCGTGGTGTAGCATAGTACTGGTGGCGGTTGTGGTGTAGCCTATTACTAGTGGCAATTTTCACTCGATCGGAAAGTACTAGTGGTGTAGCGTAGTATTGGTTCCACTAAATTTTTCCTTATATATTTATTTAATTATTATTATATATTTCATTAATTTTTAGCGGTAATATGAGATCGAGTAAAAAATTGGAAGGAAATAAATCACACAATGATACAATAGGCTTTTTGTCAATAAAGTGTTGTCATAGGTGACTTTATGACAAAAGTTCAAGCAATCATTGCTACAAGGCACCCTAATGAAATGGTTACCCAACAATAGCAATTCTTATAGCACAAAATAGTTCTACTAGAATAATTTTTAATGACAATGGTTGGAACTGTTGCAATAGATGCTTTATAGCAACGATTTTAGAACCATCGTCAAAAGTTTCATTGCAATAGGAGAAATTTTTAGTAGTGTAAATTTGATTTTATTCCACATACTGTAGGACTAAATCTATTTATACCTCCTGATTTTTCTTGAAAGGACTATCAATCAAGTCTCTACCGCTCCTCAAGGCAATTGTCATTACCTGCTTTGAATTCTCTATGTCACTTGGCAAACAACCATGAGTTCTTGTATTCTGGTCCTGAGCTAACTATCCCAACTATGTTTCCAGATTTTTTTGAGCAAGTTTTTGATTTTTAGTCTCTGCGGCCATTTGTTCTTGAATGGCTAGGATCTTCTTTAAGGTTTCTTCAATATTATTGTTCTGCATATTCTATTGCTACTGAAACTGCTGAGTATGAGCTTGATTGTTGTCCTATTAGTAGTTGGGTTGACTCTGACACTTGTGGTTGTAGGTATTACCATAATTTAGATTACCCTTTTGTGTATTACCTACAAAGTTAACCAACTTTGGATTTGCTCCATATGAGTCTGCAGAGTGACCATTAATACCATAAATCTTACACCAAACTAGGTATCTATTAGACTACATTTACCTGTACCTGAGGCTGGTTCACACCCAACTTACTGAACTAGGTCATTATTTGATTTCGCAAGGTTAACAACTAAGCGGCCAAAGTTTTGACACTATCCACTTCAATTATCTTGATAATCTTCTTCACTGCACTTCTAGATATATCACTCTGTCATTCAGGATTACCTTGTGCAATTCAGCCCAACAAAGTGTATAGCTTATCAAAATTCTTCTCCAAAACTTGAACATCTGCAACTGAATCTAACAATAATTTTATGGTGTGATCAAGTTCTTTAAGAAAAGTATGAGCTAGTACGTCATTCATCTATTGATGGTGCAGGCAGTCCCTGAGAAGAAATTTTAACCTCCCCCATGCATGATATAAGTCGTCATCTGGTTTCTATTTAAAACTTAGAATCTTACTATGCAACCTTTCAATCTTGCAAGACGACAAGAACCGAATGAAAAACTTCTGCGCTAGATCATTCTATGTAGTATGAAGTTTGAAGGTTCTTTCTTCAATAATTTCTTTGCTTTGCCCAATAGTGAGAAATGGAAGAGTGTGAGCCTCATATAGTTTGTGGAAACTCTAGTAGGAAATAAGATATCAGTGATCTCTAAAAAATTCTGCAGATAAACCTATAGATCCTCATGTGACAGGCTTGTAAATTGTCCACTGTTGTTCAATAACTGCACCATATTTTGTTTGAGATCAAATATACCTCCAGTTTTTTATCTACGAATATCGGAGATAACATTGGTTGTGAGTGATATTTCCACTTCGCATACCATCCTGCGAGTTGGTTTCTTTTTATCCATGAAAGTAGGATCAGCTTCTTCCTATAGAACTTTTGGAATGTGATACAGAAGTAATGCTTCTCTCGTTAATTGATGTAAGCATCGCTTAGGTTCAGGATATGGATCAACCAAATCTCTTTCCCTTAATAACTTACTTACGTTTTAGAGCTGTACCTGCAAATTCAGAAGCTAAGATCAAGTTGTTAGCACTTATAAAACAAAAATAGCAAAATTAAAAATAAGACAGTTACCAATTTTCAAAGTCCCTGGCAACGGCACCAAAAACTTATTGTGTCCTAGTGCATACACAAGTGTACATGGTCACCCAAGTAGTAGAGTGGCCCTTTACAATCCAAGTATCGATCCCATAGGAACTTGTGCTTAGCGATGTTAGGCCAAAGTTATAAATTTTTAGTTACTATTTGCCTCATATTTAGTATTTTTATTTATCCTTTTTGAGCATTAATTTTATGTATTGTACCTAAATTATATTTTGATGTGTATGATTAAAATGACATGAAGATGAAAATATTTGAAGCTAAATCGAATTAAAGATGAAAGATTATAGAAGAAAATCAAGCAAACAATTTAATGGAATAAATTTAGTAAAATATTGAAAAGTGACCACTTTCAATTTCAATTGAAATTCCCTGTCAGTGGACGTCCACGTTTGTAGCATGACACGCTAGAACCTACTAGTCTACTTTTATTTATCCTAGTCCATTTTGGATTCAGTTATTTTATTTGGGGATTTTTCCTACACCTATAAGTATCACATAAAATCAATTTTTTCATAACGTTTGACCTAGAGAGAGCTAGAAGCTGCCATAAAGGCCGAAAAAAATTGGTTTCATATTTTCTTCTCCTTTATTATTAGTTTTACATTATTTTTTTAGATGATTTGTTGTAATTGTTCCATGTTTATGTGGAGGTAAACTTCTCATTCTAGAATTATGGTAGTTGGTAATATGATTATTTAGTAATTACTTGATTTGATTTATTTGATTATTATCATAGTTGTTCTTATATTCTTGTTCATACTATTTTAATGCTTATCTACTATTAAAATAAATTTATATTTTTATTTTAAACCCGAAACGAGAATCAATAAGATAGAACGAAGAATATAGGGAGTAAGATCTTTACTTTAGTAAAATAAAGAATTGATTTGTGGCTAGGATATAAATATACCTAGATCTCCTTACTTGGTTAGAAAATGAGAAGATCGATAAATATGTTCGAATTGGGTTATCACATCCCTGCTCAATGATGTAGTTGTGAGGCCAGTTCGGATAGGCGATTAGAGGGTCGGAAGATCATGATCATATAATCAACCCTGTAAATCAACAACTTAATAATCAAATAAGTTGATTAAATTGATATTCTACATGACCATAAGCGAATTCATAATCCTAGATTGATTCATTCATTGATTGCATAAAAATTTGCTCTTTATTTGGTTAGTTGTTTATTAGTAATTTTATTTTTATTTTTATTTTTAGTTTAGTTAATTGTTAAATACATCTTTTGGGATTTACTTCTTGAATAAATAATATGAATTAATTTAATTTAGAAAAATAGTTAATCGATAAGTCCATATGGGTATGATATCTAGACTCTCAATCCTATTTTACTTTTATGACTGTGTACACTTGCGTGTGCATTTGGGTGCAACAAGTTTTTGACGCTGTTGTCGGGAACTTAGAAATTAATTATTTATCTATGTTAGATTTTTTCTTTTTTATTTATTAAAAGTTTATATATATTTTAGTTTTCTTTTATTTTTGTATAAATATTTTCTTATAGTATTTTACTTCTCTTCTTGAGATGATATCTAAAAAAATATGGAGTGATAGTTACTCATCTTTTATTGATCTTTGTCTTATTTATGGAGGACCCCACCCATGGAAATATTGTTCAAATCTTTTGATTTTAAGGAATGGGTTATGTGACCCTTTTAAATCTTACAGTTGAGACTTTTGTAAATAGTGTGGTGATCAATGAAAAGATTGTTCAAACTGTTATACCCCTGTCTTGACCCCTGGTTATGATGATTCTAATAATACTTGTATTTTTTAGTATGGTTCCTTACAGAAAATTATTCGAGGAATATGAGGATTGCCTTGAGACAATTATAATTAGGATGACACACTTCATGAGAGAAAGAGTGGAGCTTATACAAGAGGTTGAAAAGATTGACTTGGACATTCACAACTTAAAAATTGAGTTGAGTGCAAAGGTTGATGCGTTTAACACCCAACAAATTAGTAATGATATGTGTAAGGATGAGAAGACACTTGATCATATTTTTATTGATGTTGTCATTATTGCGAAGAGTACATATGGGGATGTAAATAAAAATACAATTCATTAGTTAGGGCATATTGGACCTCATTCCTATTAATTTTCACGTTGTTCTTAGATAGTGAGACATTAATCGAGCCATCTAAGCCAATGAAGCAGTATAAGGAGGAGAAATAATGTATCTACATTTTTGAATTTCTTATGTTAAACCCAAAAAATTACATTCCTCAATTAAACGTCAAGAAGTGTCGTGATATTAAATTAGGCGCTTGTTGGGAGGTAACCCAACATGTTGTAAGTAGGTTTTATTTTTATTTTTTATTTTTATTTTAGTATCACTTGTTTTTATTGTTTTTGTACTTACAAATTTAGGAAAAGTCTAAGTACCCAAATCAGCTAAAGAGCATAATTGATATTAAGTAGGTGGGCCCGACCCATCATGAAAATTAAAGAAACATGCTTCTAGATAGGTCCTAGATGGCCTCATGGAGCATCTTTAACCCTTATTTTACTTTATTTATTACTTTGGAGGAAAAGCATGATTTTAAGTGTGGGTGGGATATCTTCTGATATTTGTTGACGGTGAAGTATGCTATAGGATTTTCTTTCACTATTATTTCTTTAGTTGTTTGCTTTAGGTTTAAGAAAAATAATAATTAAAAAAATGAATAAGCTTAAAAACGCACAAAAAAAACTATTTTATTTTTAGATTAGATTATTTTGTTGGTTTTTAACTTTTTTAGTCTTTATTAGAGCATACTTTGTCCACCTTTTGATTTTTCTTTTCAAAACTTTTTTGATGGGGTTCCCTTTGAACTGAGTATCTTTTATTTTTTAGTTGTAAATTTTATTATTTAATTTATTTTATTTTATTTTATTTTAGAGAGAAAAGAAAAATATTACATTTTTTACTTGTGTGATACTAGCAATTTCAGCCGAGCTTAAATAGTATTTCTTGTGAATGCTTGAATGTAAAAAAAAAAAGTAGCAGATTTTGTTACAGATTTATGGTTGTGACTATATATTGCTTATTTAATTTTATATTTTATTATGACTTTGTCCGTCTTAGAAGTAGAATTGATTTATCTTGATTGATACTTGTGTCACATGTGGTGGGGACTTTCATATTTCATATTTTACATCGTAGTCTAGAATTTGCCCAACATGTTATTAAAATAAAATAAAAGTATTTTTTTGTTTAGAAGATGATAATAGGCTTTCTTTGATTTTTACTATTGAATTTTGGCTTTTTTAGACATTATATCACTAGTTAGCCCTTTTGAGTCTGTAATCTTTTGTTGGTAGCAATCTTTTTGCCTTGACCCTTGTGTTGAGTCTCTAGTTTTTGCATCCTGCTTTCTTGAGCAATGTAGTATAGACTATGATAGATTTAATAAATCTGAAGAAAAGAAAGTGATTGTGTTAAAAAGGTAATCAATGATGGCTATAAAGTGAGGAAAATGCCCTCTTTGAGAGAATGTGAAATGAGAAAAAATATTTGAGAAAAAAATAATTAAAGCATTCCTGATACAAAGAGAATACTAGTGAAAATAATAGTTGAAGAGAGGGTTGAAGATAAAGAGAAGAAAATAATAGGTGATGAAGTCTAAAAGTTCAAAGTGCTTAGGGAAATGTAAGTTACTATTATATAGTTTTCTCCATCCCTTAGCCAACATTACAAACCATTAAAGTCCTATTTGATTATATTCAAGCACGCTTAATTAGTGGAGATGTACATAATTGGCAAGCCTATAATTTTTTGTGCATACATGTGAATTCTTTTTGAGTGTGAGAGTTGCTCTTTGATGCTAAGTACTTAAACTATATTCAATATTTTGAATTGAGTGTGTGGACTAATTTTTTTATTGTAAGGACACTCGTTTCATGATAGATAGGTGATGTTATTAGCTTTCTTTGACATGAATAGGTGAATGAGCTTAAATTTGATGAGTTAGAGTCCGTCTTTGAGTTCGGAGGTTAGAAGTTTGTTGTTTGTTTGTATTTCTGACATAATAATTAGAAAGTTTACTTGACGTTTTGAATTGCAATATGGTCTTGTTTGTATCAACCAAAGTGGTGGCGTTTCTAGCTTGATTTTTTGTGATGAACTTTACTGTTGTCCGAGGACGAGCAAGATTCTAAGTTTGGGGTGGTGATGTTAAGCCAAATTTATATATTTTTAGTCATTTATTTGCTTCATATTTAGTATTTTTATTTATTCTTTTTGAGTATTAATTTTATGAATTGTGCCTAATATTATATTTTGATGTGTAGGATTAAAATAGCATGAAGTTGAAAATATTTGAAGCTAAAATAAATTAAACACGGAAGATTCAAGAGGAAAATCAAGTAGGCAGCTTAATGAAATAAATTGAATAAAATATTAAAAAGTGACTATTTTCAATTTCAATTGAAATTGGCTGTCAGTGGACATCTGTGTTTGCAATGTGACACGCAGACCTCCCTTTAGTTCGCTTTTATTTATCCTAATTCATTTTGGATTCAGTTATTTTATTTGGGACTTTTTTCTACACCTATAAATATTACATAAATAAGTCTTTACATAACTTTTGACCTAGAGAGAGCTAGAAGCCATCGTGAAGGAAGGAGAAAATTGATTTCATATTTTCTTCTCCTTTATTACATATTTTTTGTATTATTTCTTTGGATAATTTATTGTAATTGCTCTATGTCTATATGGAGTTAAACTTCTCATTCTAGGATTATGGTAGTTGATGATATGATTATTTAGTAATTACTTGATTTAATTTATTTGATTATCATCATATTTCTTCTTATATTCTTGTACTTACTATTTTAATGCTTAGCTACCATTAAAATTATTTATATTCTTATTGTAAATCCGGAAGGAGAATCCATGAGATAGAATGAAGATATATAGGGACTAAGATCTTTACTTTATTAAAATAAAAAATTAATTTATGGCTAGGATAGAAATATACCTAGATCGCCTTATATGGTTACAAAATGGAAAAATATATAATTGCATTCTGTTTGGATTATCACATCACCGCTCAATGATGTAATTGTGTAGCCAATTCGGATGAACGATTAGAGGCTTGGGAGACCATGCTCATATAATCAATCCCGTAAATCAACAACTATATAATCAAATAAGTTGATGAAATTAATACTCTACATGATTTTTAGCGAACCGTAATCCTATATTGACTCATTCATTAATTGCGTAAAAACCTACTCTTTATTTAGTTAATTGTTCATTCATTATTTTCTTTTTATTTTAGTTTAGTTAATTGGTAAATACATATTTTGGGATTTGCTTTTTGAATAAATAATAAGGATGAGTTTAATTTAGAAAAATAGTTGATTGACAAGTCTCTTTGGGTACGATACCTGGACACTGAGTCCCATATTACTTGTACGAATGCATACACTTGTGTGTGCATTTGGACACAATAGTCAGCAACAATCTAATCATAGTATTACTACAAAGATTAAACAAGTGCTAATTGTAACTAGAGAGTTTAAGATTTGAAAACTTGAAAGTAATCTTAAGCAATTCAAAATTATAAAGTGTTGTTGACAATAATGGGGAGAAATACAGGGTCAAGATAGTTTGAACAATCCTGCTAAGTTGTACAATTTTGTTAGTTAAGTCAGTTATCTTGGTTGTTTATTCACAGGGTTGATAACATGATTATGGTCTTCTGAGCCTGTAATCGTCTATCTAACTTAGCCTCACAATTACATCATTAAGTGGGGATATAAAAACTAAGTTAGACACATTTATATCTCATCCCTTATATGAACCAATGAGTAAGAATTAGGTATATCCTATCCTCAACACAAATCCTATCTTTAATTCATCTAAAGATTAAGAATTCATTCTCTATATCTCACACTCTAATCTATTGTTCCTCCTTCTGGGCTCACAATAGAAAGATATGTTTATCCTAAAGAACGTGAATTCGTAGAATAGTAATAACAAGGATATATGAACAACCAAACATGATAATTAACTTAGAAAAACTCAATTGCTAACATAAGTATTCTTGTTCTTGGCCTCAACCCTAGAACGAGGGTGTTTTGCCACTCATGAGCTTACAACGAACCACAAGAATGAAATTCATATATAAAAAATCAAAAGTAATCTAAAGGAAAAATTAATAACCCTAATTGCAGACTCCTCAAGTGTTTTTCCAGCTCCAAAGTCATCCAAAGTGTTTACAATAAAACCCAAGTGTCATATTTTTATTAAGAGAAAAGTTGATAGTTTTGTGCCCTTAGGTGTGTCACGCTCTTGCATTGGACCGATTAGGGGTGTGGAACACCCTTATTGCAGATGCACACTATGTTTTCATTGTTATTTTGTTTCTTTGGGTGTGGCACACCCTTATCTCGGAGGCTAGATCGCATGGCACGCCCATGGCTTCAAAATTTTCAAATTTTGCCATCATTTTCTCCTTGCTTTTGTCTTTGCTTTACTCACTTGGTGGGTGTCTTTCCACATCATTAGACCTTGCTATGTGTTTGAACATTTCTCCTAACATCTCACATGGTCTCCTATAATATTAAACACCATGAATTAGTGCACATAATATAATAAAATCCATCAAGATACACTAAAACAACACATAGCTCAAGCTAGTAACATTAATTTTCTCGTCTAAACTCTAAGTGACCAAATTGATTCTAAACTTGTTTTAAACACACTTAAACATTATAAAAAAGTACTGCAACACATGGATGCTCAAATTATATGATTAACAACTCATTATGCACATAAGAAATCCTCGAAACTAGACTAAACACATGTAGATAATGAATCTTAGGTGCAAAAATACACCTAAGATCAGTGAACCACTCCTAAATTGTTTTATAGAAAGTATTAAAAAAAATTATATTACTGAAAAAAAATATCGAATTAAGGTTTGCCAATTTTTTAATGAACCCAGAATTTATTTATTTTTGAATAAGCAAACGTCTGTTAATAGAAGAAACACACAGTTCATCCAAAAATGTGTAAACTGTTCGTTTGGTTACATATGCTAAGGGACTGTCTGTTTTGGTGTATTGAGTTGAAAAAGTGTTTGTTTCGGCTCCGGAATCAATAAGTGAGCTTTGTTATCGATAGGCTTCCATGCTTCATTCCACTTAGCAGCATTGAAATTGATGTTAATCATATTTGGCCAAATTTTTGGGAAGTCAAAGTGCTTCTTTTTAAAGTGTTTATTTTAAAAAAAAAAAAAAAAGGGAACAGTTTGGTATGTTTTTGGGGGGAGAAAATTTGTGCTTTAAAGAAGTAGCATAAGTTATTTTTTTAGAAGTAAAAAAAATAGTTTTTTTTTTTGGCAATAGTACTCTAGAGAAAAATATACTTAGAAGCACTTTTAAAGACATGATCAAACACTAATTATTGTTCAAGAATGTCTTTTGAATTTATTAAGTGAAAATTATCTTGTATATAGTTATTAGATTGTTTATTGCAAGCTATAGCAACACTTTAACATAATTATTGAATAAAAGATTTAATTGCAAGTCACAGCAAATTTTTTAAAAATAATTTTTTTAAAAAAATCATATGTAAGATATTTATTAGTCAAATTATCTCCTATTTTTTAGTCTTTAATATTTTGTCTCTCCTCATTAACTATTTTGATAATTATGGTAGGAATAAATTTTGATTTCAATAATTATCTTTATTTGTACTTTTTATTTTTAACTTTATCAGTAAAGTTAAAAAAATTATTCTTAAATCAACGAGTAAAATTTGGTAAAAATATTTTTTGCATTGATATATGTTATTCCTTCAATTCTTCTTCCATTACTGAAGATAATCATAGATTTCATATTTTTACCACAATATTCCTTCTTACCTCTTCCATTATTGAAGATCCAGATTACCACCACTTTTTTTATAGATCTTGATTTTTTTCAGTATGAAAGATGGCAGTGTTCATTCAACCTTAATTTAATATGAAAGTACATGAGATAGAATCTTGATTCAAAGAGATAAGAATATAGTGTATGGAATGGATGTATAAACCGACATCTCCTAAATTCATGTCATGGCCCAAAAATTAAGGGGTATGATAACACTTGTTGCGGCAAGCCTTGACAAGTAAATCTATCATCCAAACAGATATAAAAAGGGAAATAACACCAACACTCAAGGCAATAGGCTCCTAGAACAAAGCCGAACCACTCATATATATAGTGAAAGCAGAAATACATAGTCAATGATATCAAATCAAATTCCAAACCCTAGTGTCACAATTTAAGAACAGAACTAGTGCAGCTCGAGATTAAATACATAAAGTATCCAAAAAGGAACAAATTTGTCTCTGAATACAAATAAAGACGTTGTAAGACCCCGCAAAATTCCAAGATTTACTCAGTCCGTTAAAGCTTAAAAAGAGGTCCCGGACTTAGAAACTTCAGCTAAGTGTTTACACTTAGAATCTCTTTAGCCTTCATAAGTTGGCAATCTTATTTCTCGACCCATACGACCCTTAAATGTCAATCTTTAAGTTGATTAATGACCAGCTATGTCAGTAGGTGTTCTCGAATGAGTTTTGGATTTTTTGGACCTCGTTTAGACCCCATTTGGTGTCCCAAAATAGTGGATCAACGCGATTCAGGTGTGCCGCATCGCCTATCACGTTGGTTAATATTGTGTAGGATTTTATAGTTAAAAGTACTGAGGCTTGGCATAGTCATGGCGCGACATGTCGAGTATCGCGTCAATGCCATCAACGCGCCGCATCGACAACCGCGTCGATGCCCAATTTCAGCTTTTTAAAATCCATATCTGAAGGGGTAGTTGGGTCAATTTTCCACCCCTATATAACCGTATAACATGAGATTCATCCCTATTTTTCCCCATAATATACTCTCTTCTCTCAATTTCTCTCAAGAACAAGTTAGGATTTTCCAATTGAAGATCCAAATTCAAGAGTCTCTCTGCCAATTTTTCTAAAATCAAGAACTAAGGTATGTTAGATGTTGATTCTAGGGTCCCTTCCACCCAAGAAGTTCAAGAACCCTTTTCAAATTATAAAGATTGAATATTTATGATTTTTCATAATTTATGTGAGTTGAAGTTCATGTTTATGTTATTGTTGAGTTATGATTCATATTCTAGATTACAAGTTTCATGATTTAGTCGTAGTATGTGATGATTTGCATAATGTTCATAATAGACCCCTTTAAGTTGCAAGTTTATTGATGTAGCCATGTTAATTGGATGTATTGATTGTTGTATAACCAAAGTATGCTCCCCATATATTTGATAAAATGCTTAAGTGAAGGGAATAGAATCATTATAGCATGTTAGCATGAAATCCCTAATTATGTATAAGTTAATTCATGCCAAGTGTTTGTTAAAGGCCTTAGTGAATGAATTATAATATGTTGCATGCACTCATATTTATGTGCATTTCTTAATGAATGAATTATGAGACATTGGTATGCATCCCTATACATTTACATGTTTAAGACTTCCAAGTGCTTGAAGAGATACCTCCTTGATTTTATTGTGAATAAGAGACTATTGTTATGCTATTCAAGAATTGTCATGCCTTATTTATTTATGTCATCGAGTCTTGGGGGTATTTAATACCCGATAATTTAGTTGATTGTCTAGAGCCAGTGTCAGTTTTCAAGATAATATCAGTTATGCCATGATCAGTAGAACTCAGTCATTTACAGAACTTAGAGAGACTCAGTAATCTCAGTATCAGTCTATTCCAGTTCAATATTCAGTTTATACCTCAGTAGTATTCAAGTATTCAGTCCAAAAACTCAGTAGCATTCAGTCAGATAACAGAATTTAGTAGTATTTCGTCAGTCAACAGAACTCAGTGAGATCAGTTTAGTTTAGTTAATTAGTACGATCAGTAACAGTTTAGTTAAGTCTAGTATGAACTAGAAAATCAGTTTAGTATCTTTCAGTTGGAAGTAGGATTCAGCACCGAGCGAACCTAGGGATGGGGGCTCACCCGCTAGATAGGACTAGATCCCTAGAAGTAATCCCTAAGTTCCAAAACTACGTAGCCAGGGTAGGCACGAGATGTCACCCGTTAGATAGGACTAACATATTTTGGGATCACCAACTAGTACAGGACTGATCTCAGGGGTCACCTGCTAGATTAGGACTGACTCCATAGCAGTTGTCTTTACACGTGGCATGGTACTTACACCCTTTCAACTGGGGTTACAGGTTCGACCCCACTAGTTCTAATTCAGGGCATGTTGATTAGATGACTATCTTCCACAGTCTCAGTTTCAGATTCAGTCTCAATAATAGAACTCAGTGCAGTATTACAGAAATCAGGATTGTTAGATATAGTCACTAAGCTAAGTAAGGAACTTAGATAGTTCCATAGAATTTAGAGATCAGCCACTAGATAGGATTGATCACAAATATAGTCAATTATTTTCATCATTCAGAGATCACCCGCTAGATAGGACTAATCTCAGGTACAATCAATCGGAATCAGTATCAGTAGATTCAAAGAACACCCGCTAGATAGGACTGAACTCAGATACAGTCAATCAGTATTAGAAAAACTCTGAGATCAATATCAGTAGACTCAGTTATTTAGTATCCTAGTGTTAGTAAACTCAAATGTCAGTAAATTAGTATTTAGAATTCAGTATCCGTAAACCCAGTTATCAATAGTCAAGTAAATATATTTCTAAGCTAGAAAATGAACCATTGTTCCTACGTATGAAACCTCCTATACTGTGATTCATATTTGAGTACATGACTTACAATGAGTATCCTAGTTAGAAGAGAGCTCAAGATGTGCTAAGTGTGTTCATAAGAGTCACTTAGGGTAAGGCAAGTTAAGAGCCTTTGAATTCCTCAAGTTTTAGTGTTTGATTCCACAAGGGTCATCTTTGAATGAGCATAAGTTGATGTATATGTCTTATTTTGAAATTTTTATACCCTCCAGATTATATAGAATCAAATTAGCTTTCCAACGATACCAATTTTACTAAAATCCAATACCCAAGCAAGAAATTATGGCTTTTCAAAGTAGAGTGTGTCGCCTAACATAAGGTGTGCGATGCACAACCTAACTTATGCCATAAAGTATACGACACACAACCTAATGTGTACGATAAGGTGTGCTCCACATATCTTATGGATCAAGTGACGTAAACACTCCGTTTTTGGGTTGTTTTAAGGGAAAAATAGTCCTTTTCCATCCATATATAAGCTCCCAAACATGGTATTTATCCCCAATTGAAGAAAAATGTAATTATTTTTCTCAAAAACCTCTCAATAACAAGCTAGGGTTCCAATTAGGGGATTCAAATTCAAGAAATTTCTCCGTCAATCTTTGTAGGATCACGAACTAAGGTATGCATTGTGTTGATTTATGGATTCTTTTCATCCATAAAGCTCAAGAACCCTATTTAAATTATGAATCATGTTATTATTTTGTTGGTTGTTAAAGTTAATATGATGGTTGTTGTTTTGATTCCCAAGTTGGGATCTTTATGTGAAACTATGAAGCTACGTTAGCATATAAATTGAAATCCATGAATTTGGTGGTTTATGATTTGTGAAATTTGATGATTTAACCTATGCCTTAAGTTGTGCATGTAAGGTGTTTTATAAAATGACTAAAGGGATATAGATTATGTCTTATAGCTAAATTATGATCCAAATGATAAATGCATGCTTAACTTTTATTATCAAAATGACTTCTATAAAATTATTGTGCATTATAAATGTTTGAAGGATTACTTATGGGACTAGTTGATGAAATATTGATATGTTGATATGTATTTCCATTCATGCACAAGATTATGATAACTATGTACTTCATGAAATCCCCAACTTATTATATTATGGATTGTTGATGTTGGTCATGTATTCAAGAAAGTCATGCCTTGTTAGTTTCCTTCTATCGAGTCCTGGGGGTACTTGTACCCAAAAAATATAGTTGTGTGCCTAGTGCCAATGTCATGTTTTCACAATATCCTTAGTTAATCCATGATCCATAGAACTCAGTTAGTCATGTGACTCAAGAAAAAGCTCAATAATTTAGTAATCTCAGTAGTATTCCATTAGTCAATGGAACTCTATGAATTCAGTCTAGTCCAGTCCAAATAATCATGTTCAGTGTCTATTCAGATGGGAGTAGGAATTAGCACCAAGTGAACCCAAGGATGGGAACGCACCTGTTATATGAGGGTGTGATTCTTAGAAGCAATCCTTGCATTCTAGAACTACGTAGCTAGTGTAGGTTGAGACATCATATCCTATTATATGAGGGTAGATAAGGTGGCTTAACCTATTATATGAGGGTTCCCACCATTCTCGATAGAGTTACCTGTTATATGAGGGTCACTTATAGCTTGTCCCTACCAGTGGCGCAGTATTGAAACCCTTTCAATCAGGGCATAGATTGGACCCCAGCTCAGCTATTATGGTGCATTTTGGGGCATGTCGGTTAGATACTACTTCCCATAGTTTCAGTTATAGAATCAGGACTGTAATATACAGTCATTCAATATCAGTAAAAGAACTCACATAGTTCTTTAAAAGTTAGAACTGTCAGATACAGTCAACTCAGAACAGTATGGGACTCAGCTAGTTCCATCAGAACCTAAACTGTCAGACACTGTTTCTCAGAATATCAGTTACATCAGTTATCAGAATTTCTATGTTATTAGTACTCAGACTCAGTAATCATATTATCACGAATTCGGTGACAGTCTCTTATTCATGCATGTATTTTCTCATTCATATTGTTCAGTCAGTTAGTATAGTTCATGCATATAAAACCTTTGTATTAGCCTACCTCACATGCATACTATTACATTCCATCGTACTAACGCATTTGTGCTATGGTATTTTACTTTATGCCACAGGTTCTGAGGCATGATCTCCAGAGCACCAACAGCATTTCTGCATCAGTAGTCAGAGCTAGTAGTGAGTCCTCATCCTTCGAGGACATGATTATTATTTTATCATTTTCGTACTCAGTTTGTTTCAGTAGCCGGAGTTAGTTGGGGACATGTCCCATCAACTCTTTATTCAGACAGTTAGAGGCTTTTCAAACTATTATGTTTAGATAATTTATTTCAGTTGTTTTGGGTATTCCACACACCATTCAGATGTTTTATTTTTATCATTTATGATACAGCATTGAACTTTATGGCCTATCAGCCTTTGTTTCCACATTTATAAACATATATTATGCGTTGTACAGGTATAGATATCAGTCATGGGTTAACTTATGGTCCTTCGGTGTCATGGACACCGTGTAGCATTTCAGGTACCAAATTTGGGGCATTACAATTATTCAGTGCTTAGTTATAGATATCAATCAAGGGTTAGCTTGTGTTCCTTCAGTATTATGAGCACCATGTAGCGTCCGGAGTACCAGACTTAGGGCATTACAAACTTGGTATCAGATCCTAAGGTTCAATAGTGTCCTAGGAAGTCTGAAAGCTACATCTAGTAAAGTCTTATGCATAGGTGTGTTGCGGGCCACATTTATGTACAGGAGGATATAAGATGCTTTAGGAATAGTTTCCCTTCTTGCAGTATTCATGTCGTGCGAGTGAGCATGAGCTCAAGTTAAGACTCTCAATCTAATCCATTCTTTCTTTCAATTATAGAATATGCCTCCTCGTAGAGATAATGCCCATAGAAATGATAACCAGCCACCTCAGCCCGTAGATCTTTTGAATGAGAATATGTCACATGTAGAGTTTCGGGCAGCTTTTCGAGTGCTAGCCCAAGCTGTGACAACTAGAGTTCAGGGTAACCATCAGGTTGCAGCCCAACCTCAACAAGATAGGGATTTAGCCACAGCCAGGATCAGAAATTTCATAAGAATGAACCCGCTAGAACTCTTTGGGTCAATTGCAGGCGAGGACCACCCACAACTTTATCTTGAGAAGGTGAATAATATCACCTAATTTATGTATGTCTCTGAAGAAGAGAGTGTAGAATTGGCATCCTATAGGTTAAGGATGTTGCTCATGATTGAGTAGTGATGTGGAAGAAGAGTAGAGGGGAGGATGAATCTCCCATGACTTGGCAGATATTTTAGGATGCATTCTTAGATAAGTTTTTCCCACTTGAGATGAGGAAATCTATGGTAAAAGAGTTCATGAACCTAAGGCAAGGCTCTATGACAGTGAAGAAGTATTGCCTCAAGTTTAATCAATTATCTAAGTATGTTCCGAAGTAGATGGCTGACCCTAGATCTAGCATGAGTAAGTTTGTGACTGGTGTGTCTGGGTTGGTGGTTAAAGAGTGTATAACTGCTATGCTCAATAGAGACATAGATCTTTCTATACTAATGATGCACGCTCAGCAAATTAAGGCAGAAAAAGCTAAGGAGAGAGAGAGTGAATAAAAAAGCCAGAACAGGTAGTTTAAGTTTTTCTCAGCCATGGTCACGGGGTGGCAACCGTTCTCAGCATAGAAGTTTTCAGTCCCATCTCCATCCTCAACTAGTGCACCAGTACCTAAATTCAGGGGTGGTAACCTTGATGGGGTGCTAGGCTCTAAATCCCAGAGTAGTGTGAGAAGTGAACGTACCTATCCGCTTTGTGAAGAATATGGTAAGAACCACCTAGGTGCATGTAGAGCAGGCAGCGAGGTATATTTTGTTTATGGTAAGCCAAGACACAGGTTGCGAGAGTGTAGAGTTTTGGCTTAGAGGTGTAAAGACTTGCGTCAACAGGAAGCCACTTCCAGTATAACTAGTGGTCTGCGTCAGAACAGATTTTATGCACTCCAGACTCGCCATGATCAGGGAAGTTCCCCTAACATAGATTCAGGTAAGTTATAAGTCCTTTATTTTCATGATATGTATTATTAGATCCTTTGCTCCCATTTCAGCTTAAGTTTTCAGCATGAGTTAGTTAGTAAAGCTAGAAATTCAGTTTAACAGTCAGGCAGTCAGATTCGTATAGTTTGCTTCCCATCTTTCCATTTAGTCATACTATTAGAAATCTTAGGAATGAAACTATTCCAAGATAGAAAGTCCCAATAGTTTCAAGATTAGCTCAGTTTATGTATCATGTATCAGGTTCAGATCCCAAATGTTCAGTCATGATCCAATTCATAGGTGCCTTGTGCATCACCTCAGTTTTCCTAGTATCTTAGTAAAGTAAGCATTCTTAGAGGGACATCAAGTCCCAAGGAGGAGATACTCTATAATTCCCCGATGCTTTCATGTCCTTAAGCCCATTCGGTTGCATGTTTAGATTTTCCTTACAAAGTCAGTATCAGTTATCATTACATATTCAGTCATGCATTTGAAAGTCAGCTCAATCAGATATTCATGCATTAGATATGCATGTTCAGTAGAAAAAGCTCATCTTATCAGTAATTTCAGTCATGATTTCATGAAAATATCTCAGTAGAGTATCTATGCATCAGATATGCATGTTCAATATGAAATTTTAGTATATCAGTAGTTCCATTCATATAGTCATGTTTTAGATGTTCATGTCCAGTAAGTATGTTCAGTCTATCCATATTTTTGGTCTAGTCAATCTGATTTGAGGACAAATGTTACCAAGGGGGATATGTTGAAAGGCCCCACAAAATTCCAAGCTTTACTCAGTCCGTTAAAGCTTAAAAAGAAGTCCCAGACTTAGAAACATCAGCTAAGTGTTTACACTTAGAATTATTTTAGCCTTAATAAATTGGCAATCTTATTTCTCGACCCATACGACCCTTAAATGTCGATCTTTAAGTTAATCAATGACCAGCTATATCAGCAGGGGTTCCCAGACGAGTTTTCGATTTTTCAGACAGTGTTTAAACCCCATTTGGTGTCCCAAAATAGTGGACCAATGCGATCTAGGCGCGATGCATCGCCTATTGCATTAGTTAATGTTGTATAGGATTTTCCAGTCAAAAGTACTGAGGCTTGGCGCAGTCATGGCGCAACGCATTGAGTATCGCGCTGATGCCATTGACGCGCCGCGTCGACAACTGCGCCGGTGCCCAGTTTTCAGCTTTTTAAAATCTGCATCCAGAGGGGTATTTAGTTAATTAGTATGATCAATAACAGTTCAGTAATGCTTAGTATGAACTAGGAAATCAATTCAGTGTCTTTCAGTTGGAAGTAGGATTCAGCACCGAGCGAGCCTAGGGATAGGGGCTCGCTCGCTAATAGGACTGAGATCCTTAGAAGCAATCCCTAAGTTCTAGAACTACGTAGCTAACGTAGGCATGAGATGTCACCCATTAGATAAAACTGGCATACTCGGGGATCACCCGCTAGTACAGGACTGATCTCAGGGGTCACCCGTTAGATTAGGACTGACTCCATAGTAGTTGTCTTTACCTGTGGCAGGTACTGACACCCTTCCAACTGGGGTTATAGATTGGACCCCACTAGTTCAGATTCAGGGCATGTCGGTTATATGACTACCTCCCACAGTCTCAGTTTCATATTCAGTCTCAGCAATAGAACTCAGTGCAGTATTACAGAAATTAGGACTGTTAGATACAGTCACTCAGCTCAGTAAGAAACTTAGATAGTTTCATAGAATTTAGAGATCACCCGCTAGATAGGACTGATCTCAAATACAGTTAATAATTTTCATCATCCATAGATTCAGAGATCACCCGCTAAATAGGACTGATCTCAGGTACAATCAATCAGAATTAGTATCAGTAGATTCAGAGATCACCCGCTAAATAGGACTGATCTCAGATACAGTCAATCAGTTTTTGAAAAACTCTGAGATCAATATCAGTAGACTCAGTTATTCAGTATCCCAGCGTTAGTAAACTCAAATGTCAGTAAATTAGCATTTAGAAAAGCTCTGAGATCAATATCAGTAGACTCATGTTATTCAGTCAGCTATAGTTCATGCATATGAGCCTTTGCATTTAGCCTTACCTCATCTAGCATACCAGTACATTTTCACGTACTGACGTATACTTTCCTGCGTATGGTGTTTTATACCATAAGTTTAGAAGCACGAGCTCCAGAGCACCCTTAGAAGTCCAGATTCAGCTAGTAGTAGTAGATAGCAATGAGTCCTTATCATTCGGGGATGGTTCTTATTTCACTTTATTGCATTAAATTCAGTATTTTTAGTAGAAGGAGTTAGTTGAGGGATTGTCCCATTCAACTCCTTATTCAGATATTTAGAGGCTTTTAGACTAGCGTTTTTCAGCCTAGATCTTCAGACAGTTGTATTAGTATTCAGTTTTCAGTTGTATTTGAGATGTTTGAACCTTATGGTATGTTTTTCATCAGTTTTCCGCATCTTTACAGTGTATTATTCAGTGCTCAGTTATAGATATTAGTCAAGGGTTAGCTTGTGGTTCTTTGGGATTATGAGCACCATGTTGCATCCGGGGTACCAGACTTGGGGCGTTATAGACATAGTCTAAATAAGTAAAGGCAGTAGTCCTCTCCGGATGTAGAAAATCAATCGCTACCTCAAAAAAGCTCCAAATATCGCTCAAATCAACCACCATGAGGCACACTTAAACCTAGTTATACACTGAAAGGGCTCAGTAATAGGTAAGTACGATCCACTTATACTCAGTAGGTATCATAGACCGACTTAGCAAAGTTGAATATAAAGCATACAAAATACTCACTAAGGGCACATCACCTGCAACAAAAAAATGTCCCAAACAGTAGCCCACACCTTCTCAACTAGCATTTCTATAATATTAACATACACAACAATTCGAGAGAGAAACACAACTATACAAATATTATACATACAAATACAAAGGAAGAAGTACACATAGACAGGTATCACATCTAGGAAAGATAATATATCACAGGAAAATGCAAAGTAAATACAATGTCATGGAGATGATAATGATAATGATGATAATAATGATGATGCTTGAGGTTGTCGCACAACCTCCGTATACACCTATGGAGCTAAAGATTCTCGGTGTAGGACCCATGAGGGGTTCACCAACCCGTATTCAACCATTATCCAATATCAATATCCATAACTCTTCTCGGCACATCCATCGGTAGAGGGGTTTAAGGATATCACATTCTCTGTTAGAAAAAAGCTAGTGTTTCCAATATTTTTAGTATTTCCAGGGTGGTATCAATATTTCATGAATGAATATGATATGAGGATGTAATGTTCACAACCAATCAGAATAACAAATTTCCATATCCAACCAATAAACCAACCAAATGAGCCAAAATCTACTCATTAATCCAACCATCTATGAATCCAACATAATCCATATGCCAATAGAATGAAATACATTAAAAAGTCACCATTGAGGTTTTTTCAATACACAACAATACAACTTATTTCCACATATGCATATAGGAGCCCACATAGTCACACATAGCAATTAATATTTCAATACCGCTAAATAACATCAATATGTAGGCCCTCATACGGGCACAACACAACAACATAGCCATTTTCATGATTAGTTCCCATACCCTTATCATGATTTTGTACCAATATTAACTACTCAACTCAGTATGAAGAAAGTTAAGCCTTACTCCCACGAACAGACTCGGTATCACTAAGACATAAAAATATAGAATCTAAGCATCAAAAAAAGCCAATGATACCCATATTGCCTAACTTTGAGTCGGGGTCGAAACGGACCCCGAAATTGGTTTTCAAAAAAGAAGGGTAAAATCATGATTTTATTTTTGAAACATGATCCCCATTCTCTTAGGAATCAACAGTTGAAAACCCAAGCAAAATTGAGCTAAAACGAGGTTCAAATCGACGAAAAACCATTTTTAAGTTTTACCGTAAAATCCTCTTAAACCCATTTTGAAGATGAAATTGAGAAAAAAGTGATAATTATGAGATTAGAAATTGACCCAAGTGAAAATAGGTTGAAATCAAGGTTTAAACCGGATAAATACAATTTTTTGGGGCCTTCCAGGCCAAAATCCCTAATTTTCACTTTTAAATCCCCTTTTAAATAAGATTTAAATGATAAAATTGAAGGAAAGTAATTGAAATAGGTGTTTTGGAGCTTACCCAAGCTTAGAAATGGAAGGATGCTCAAAATTTGTGAAACCCTAAGCTCTAAGTCCGAAAAATATTGAAAAAGATGAAAAAGAAATATTTATACTCAGGGTCATAGGTAAAACGGTCAACTGGCCATTTTAGTGGTCTATTACCACTTAGCAGTATTAGCCAAGAGGGGTATTCCGCTAGCGGATAAGGACCAGTTTAGCACCCTCCACCAAAGCAGATAAGGATCGCTAAAGCGTCCTTGCTCCCAAGGCAGCTGGCTGCTAAAACGACCTCATGGCACTTTAGCGCTCGCCGCTAAAATGTCCAAAGTTGTGCTTTAGCGGCTGCATAAGCTAAGGTGCACCGGTTGGAGACTTGGAGAATTTTAAGTCTTCGTGGGCTCCTCGGAATTCATCCAAAATTCTGAGAATGCACATGAACTATGCTACCCTATCAAGTTCTACACTTCAAAATCATTTGCGATATCAAATTTTTGAAAAAATATTGTTTTCACAAAGTTGATCCCCAAAATTTAATTTCACAACTTTTCAGATCGAAGGTCGAAATGAGATATAAAAGCCATAAAATCATACCATCTATGTTAGCACCCTAAAATCGATGTTCCAGATCTGCTGGCTCAGTTTGTTTTTCCATTCGATGCACAGATCAATAAATGTTGACCAAATTCAACTATAAGGCTTCTCAAGACACCAAAGACCACAATATCGCATAAATTACACTGAAATATACCAGGAACCATGCCAATCATTCCCACGCTCCAGAAATGCCACAAAGCAATCACGGGGAGGTCTAAAATGGTCAAATCACAAAGAAATAAATATTTCACATAAATCACCAAAAATTAGATCTTTACATCATCCATCACTAAAAAATCTAGTTCAAACTAAAGGTAAGGGAATTAACTGAATTGACAAAAAGTCAGGGATAAGAACTACACATATCAAACTCGACCTCCCAAATAGCCTCATCTACAAGTCGATGCCTCCACTGGACCTCAACCACCAGAATATCTCTAGAACGCAACCGCCTAACATCCCTAGCCAAGATGGAGACAGGCTCCTCAATAAAAGACAACCTCTCATCTAACTGAACTGAATCCCAATGAATGACATGAAACTCATCCAAAATGTAACGGCGAAGCATGTAAACATGAAAAACTAGATGAAAAACTGATAAATTTGAGGGTAAGGCTAACTCATACGCCACATCCCTAATAGTCCGAAGAATCTCAAATGGCTCAATATACCTAGGGATAAGCTTGCCCCTCTTCCCAAACCTTATCACACCTTTCATGGGAGAAACTCAAAGGAAAACACGATCACCAACACCAAATATCAAGGCACAAAGTCTACAATATGCATAGCAATTCTTCCTACTTTGAGCAGCTCAAGCCTATCTTGAATGACTCAACCTCTATCTAAATACTTATGAAGTAGGTCCATACCTCAAGTTCTAATCTCAGAAACCTTAAACCAACCTACTGGAAAGCGACAACACCTACCATACAAGGCCTAAAAGAGCCATAACAATACTAATAATTGTAAATAAAGTCTTCCAATGCTAGATGCTTCTCCTACTGACCATTAAAGTCCATCACACATGCGTGGAGCATATACTTTAAAACCTGAAAGTTCACTCTAACTTCCCGTCAAACTAGGGGTTAAATGTTGCACTAAGATCAACTCAATTATGCAACTCATCCTAAAAGGTCTTCCAAAAGTGAGATGTGAATATTGAACCTCGATCTGAGATAAAAGACACTTGTACACCATTAAGATGCACAATCTCATGATATGGGCTAACCGTTTAGCACTGAAAGAGACCTAAATCAGAATAAAGTGAGCATATTTGGTCAATTGATCCACCACGATAACCCAAACACTATCAGAACCATGAGAAGTACGGGGCAATCCAGTCACAAAGTCCATAGTGATCTATTCCTGTTTCCACTCAAGAATAGGTAACCTCTGAAGTAAACCACTATGTCTTAAATACTTGACCTTCACCTACTGGCAACATAAGCAACAATCTATAAAATCTGTTATCCTTCTGCATACCACCCCACCAAGAATACTCTCTCAAATCACGTACATCTTAGTCACTTCCAATGTATGGAATACCTAGAATAATAATCCTTCTCCAAAATCAATCTAATCTAACCACCTACTCTCAACACACAAACTTAACTTCTAATCCTTAAAACAGCATCCAAATCAAATGAGGCCTCATTTGTCTCACCACTCAACACCTTATCCCGAATCAATCTCAATCTAAGATCATCAAACTAATGAGCTCGAATCTACTCCATCAAAGATGGCCTATCCTCCATGAATGCCAAAACATACCTAGGGTTTGAAATATTAAGTCTAACCATCTGGTGATCTAAAGGCTGAGACTCTAAGGCCAAAGGCCTCTCCTAGGTCAAAAGATGCGACAAACTACCCATGCTAGTCGACTTCCAACTTAAGGCATCTGTAACTACATTAGCCTTGCCCAGATGATAGAAAATAGTCAAGTCATAATCCTAAAAAAACTCAAGCCCATGGTACTGCCTCATATTATGGTCTTACTGGATAAAGAAATATTTAAGGCTATGATGATCTGAGAAAATCATGCAATGAACTTCATATAAGTAGTGCCTCCACAACTTTAAATCAAAAACAACCGCGCATAACTCTAAATCATGTGTAGGATAATTCCTCTCATAAGGCTTCAAGTGACGAAAAACATACACAATCACCTTACCTTCTGCATCAAAACAGCACCTAACCCAACACCTAAATTAACATAAAAATGGTAAAAACCCACACCCTCATTGGGCAAAGTCAAGAAAAGAGCTAAAGTCAACAAGTTCTTGAGCTTTTAAAACATCACTTCACAAGCATTGGAGCACTGAAAGGAAACCTTTCCCTGAGTCAACTTGGTCAATGGAGTTGTGATAGAAGAAAAACCCTTAATAAAACACCAGTAGTAACCTGCCAGCCAATAAAACTCTGAATCTTGGTGGGCGAAGTTGGCCTGGACCAATCATAAACCGCTGTAATCTTTGATGGATCTACCATAATACCCTCTTTAGTCACCACATGACTTGAGGAAGAGACAGACTTTAACTAAAACTCACACCTGGAGAACTTAGCATACAACTTCTTATCCCTCAATCTCTAAAGCACAATCCTCAAATGCTCCTCATGATTGGCCTCACTCTTGGAATAAATCATGATATCATCTATAAATATAATAACAAAAGAGTCGAGAAATACTTGGAATGCCTGGTTTATCAAATCCATAAACTCGGCTGGGGCATTGGTAAATTCAAAGGACATGACCAAGAACTCATAATGATCATATCTAGTTCAAAAAGCTATCTTCTAAATATTTGAAGCTCTAATCCTCAACTGGTCATGCTCGGATCTAAAATCAATCTTCAAAAGCACTGAAGCACCCTGAAGCTAATTAAATAGATCATCAGTATAAGGAAGAGGAAACTTATTCTTAACCTTTACTTTGTTCAGCTATCGATAATCCATGCACATATGCAAAGACCTATACTTTTTCTTCACAAACAAGACAGGTGCACCCTAAGGTAAAACACTAGGTCGAATAAATCCCTTATCCAACAACTCCAGCAACTGATCCATTACCATTCAATCAAACCTTTATTCCATTATTATTCACCAAGGCTATAATTAGTGGTATCATCGTACCAACTATAGCTTGCAAGCAACATCCTTAGCCAACCTTAAGGGATTCCCATGTACCCCATTGGTTACATTATTTAGTTTACTTGAGGGATTCCCATGTACCCCGCAAGTACATCATCATTAAGCTTACTTGGGGGATTCCCGTGTACTTCGCAAGTATTTCATTGTTAAGATTTTCTTGGGGGATTCCCTTGTATCGCACAAGACATTCAGCATTCAAACCAATTTCATCATTTTATTTACTTGGGGGAATTCCCGTATACCCTGCAAGGTTTTCATTCAAAATAATTTCATAGCCACCAAGGCTTTACCATTTAACCATTTCAAACCATTCATACTATTTTAAATTATTCCAATCATTTAAAATATTTATACCATTCAAATCATACAAAACTATCCAAATCCATTTAGGGTTCTATTACCAAACCATACCATGCAATAGTTCCAATGAAAATTTAACAATAGAGTAAAAACATTCTCTTAGGGATTATATAACGTGGGGACATAAGGGTTTTGGGGTAGGAAATGTTTGGACTACCCTCACTTAAAATATGAAAATCAATTCCAAGGAGGGTACGACCCAACCCCCTTACCCGTACCCTAGGGTACGAGTGGTACTCTAGCTCATACCAACCCTTCACCATGGTCCCATATACTGACCAACATATGACAACACCAGCCCAACTCATACCTTAGGGTACTAATGGTACCCCAAACCATACCATAAACCATATCTTGGACATTTTCCATAGGACCAACCAATAAGCATCATACGACTTGACATCATACATCTCGTATCCAACCATATGACTAGTATGATGTTGAGTCCTATCTTGGACAGTAACCAAGCCAAACCTGCTACCTTATGAGTGATCCATCTCCAAACCGTATCAAGGGTACGATTGGCACCCTTGAGTCATACCTTACCCATAGTGTCCAAAACTCATGAAATTTTGTGAGGGCAAAGGTTTAGGGTGTTTCAATCTCCTCCACTTAGGTTCATTCGTCCTTGAATGATGGATAAGGGTAAGAATAAGCATGAGATAACACATTAACACCTATAAAATTTCCCTCCAACCAAATTAGAAAACGAAGACATAAATCAAGATCACAGGATCACCACATAGCCCAAGCACGATTTATACCCCAACACCTCTATTCCGACCTCTAACTAAGTTAGAAAACAAATATGCAAGAGAAACCATTCATTTTCTTTAACCAGGTTCCCAAACCTAGATGAGATGAAGAACACATACCTTACACATAAGTTTCTAGAAGGAAAAAGCAATGCGGATACTTAGACTCCATGTCCTTTTCCACCTCCTAAATGGCTTCCTTGGGCTTTTGGTTCCACCATAGAACCTTCAACAAAGCAATACCTTTTTGTTCACAACCGGCAAACTTACTAACCCAAGATCCTTATTGGGACCTCCTTAAGAAGAAAAGGATCCCAGATAGTAATACCACCCCAAAGAAATAACCAACGAAGGACCATCCATACTTTACCTCCATACAACCACATGGAAGAAACACATGCTAGAGAGCAAGTCCAATTCAACTTAAAATTTCCTAAAGACACATCACTATAAGAGCTTGAATCTAGATATACACCACTTCTATGTTCAAGCCTATCCAAAGTAAGAAGATTTAACTTAGGCCATAGGACTCTATTCCCTTTATCCACCCATAAAACTATTCTGCTTCCATCATTATAGCCAAATACCAAGCCCCCACTAAGATCTTTAGGTATCCAACACAACTATTGGTATATCTACCAATCAGAACATTCAAGCCTATCGCTTATATGCCCGCGGTATGATCTATCCTTCTAAAGATCTAGCACCCCTTATAACTTTCACAAAGATTTTCACCACTTATTCCTTTCCTAACTATTTCTCATAACAACCTTACCTTGCCTTCCAAAACCTTAAATTTAGTAGTTACCCTAGACTCTTCCCTACTTAGGTACTTCTACATTCCTCATTTTCAAAATACCACCATACTTTCCAGGCCACTACTACCCTAATCATAGCAAGGGTCATTAAGGAACCAAATTGTAGGAATTATCCATGTCACCCTGGCAAGACCCTCAAAATAAGACATGGCATCATAGGCACTAAGTACTTTATAGAAACCACCTATACCATAATGAAAAACTATCCTGACATAACCATACCATAAAAAGAATCTTTAGGAATGGACACATAAATAAACACAGCCACATATACCATAGGTAATGTAATGTAAAGTCAAGACTCATAGCTAGGGAATAAGGCGAATACAAAATGCGAACCTTAGGCATAAGTGCTATAAGAATGTATGCAACACTAGTAGAGTACCCTCTTAACCAAGATAGAAGACAATCACTAGAATATGCAACCTGACCTTCCCTTAAAGTCCACCACTAAAAGAAAATTTTAGATTAATCCTCGTCATCCATCCCTTGACACCTATAAGCATAATATTTCACTCTATTAGGTCTCACCAAGGATGTACACTAAGAACACTTGGTTTTCCTAATACCCAAAACCTTATTCATCCATATGCTACCTAGAGCCCAGTATAGTCACACAAACTCCATGCTCTAACCCATCCAATGACTAGAACCCCAATCTATCCGTTCAACCTGAACCTCCGGTCTATGAGTCACAACTTTCCTAATATTATATTCACCAAGCCAAAAACCTTACCCATTTCACACACCTCATCCAACCTACTAATTTACCCCCATTATTCACATATTGTTATTCCTTAGCTAACATACTTTCTTTACTAAGATCAAGCATCTAGGTTCAAGTTTAGTATCTATCAACCACTATGGTCTACCACCAAAGTACCCCATATAGTATATTCACATAAAGAAAATGCATATAGGATCCACCCCATAGGAGGACGCCCTAATTTCCTTATTCACCAACAGACCACCTATGCATTCCCAGGGGAAACCATCAACTTATGCATGAAAAAATGAAAGCAATCCATAAAGAAATACTAGAATTGATGAAACCTTCATCTAAGAGATACCTTAATTTTTTTTCCTTACGCTCCTTAAACTCAACCGAATCCATTCAATAAAGAAAAAATAGAAATCGAACAAGTGTCCAAAACAAAACCAATCCTAAACCAACCTCCCCATTATAAAGACACCATGAGGGTTGTCAAGAAGACCTCAAGGATTTCATGCACCACCAAAACCAAATGCACAAAAAGACCTTCAGAGTTAGAACCTTTAACCTAGACCAAATGGTAGAAACATCTCTTAGAGACCAATCTCTGAGTTCTAAGATATTATGTAACCTTTTCTTTAATAGTTAGGGAATGAAACCATCGTCTCATTCCATAACTCACTCACCATGGAGCCTAAAGATAACCTTACGGATCCTACAATCTAATAATGCATAGCACGAGTATAATCAATCCATACCCTAAATGACATCAAAATCCACCATATTCGAGTCAAACCAATCCACCAAGATCAACAGATACCACACACCCCTATAGACTCTTTTAGCCATCACAACGTCACCTACCAGGGTAGAAAAAGAAAAAGAGAAAAGTCCAAACTAACCATGGGACCAAAACCATAGTACACAATGATAAATGAGGTCACAAAAGAAAGAGGGAACCGCGAACAAAGTAACCAAAACACACTATGGAAAAAGAGTTTTCAACATACTAGTGTCACCATCAGAAGATTTCTTAGACTCCTGAGGGATAATAAAAGCATTAAGATGATCCCAACCAGTGTCAGAGCTAGAAGTGGCACCCCTTGGTGCAAGAGCTAAAGAAGTGGCAACCGATACCCTATTTTCCCAAGCAGAAATCATTATGGGACACTCCTATTGCATATGATCCAATTAACCATAACTAAAATATTGATTCCTTCCTTTCTCGCAACAACAATGGGGTGACCGACCATAAATCTACAAAGAGGGTAGAATAATATAGATTGGGCCCTACTAGTTTGAGATTGGGCACCATGTGCCCTAGAAGCATTACCACTCTAAAAATGTCTGTCTCTCAATGGATTTGGGTAGGGAGCACAAGCCATAGAATAGGATTTAGGACCCACCCAACTCTTTCTCTTGGACCACTTACCACCATACTATTGGCCTCCTCTTTGTTCAGAAAATCAAGACCTCTTACCTTGCCTATTTCCTAACCTTGCCTTATTTCTCTTCTTACCAATAGGACTAAACTGGCGTGATTGAGTTTTCACTATATAGGTTAATAGATTAATAGAATGTTAGAACTCGGTATTGTTAACCTCTTCTTGAGATAACCGAGAATGAGTTCCACCTTTTGAAATAGGTTCAATAGAGATTGGTGGGACTCCACAGGAAAAAATAGAAGTTGCAACCCTTGACCGGGTCTGTGCCCCATGAGCTGGACTAGATCCATCCATGTTATCCTCGAGTAGGACAAGTAAGTTTTCATGAACTTTAGGTCATTGAAAGGACATGAACCTAAAGATGAACCAAAAGAAGATTTAGGAAAGAATTCAAGACCTTAAGACTCCATAGCCCAAAACTAAAACTGCAAGAAAGTGAAACTTTCTTAAATGCCTCATAGCCTCCTAATTATAAGTGTGGTGCACGACACATCCATAAGCAAGTCTCTACTCGACACGGCTTTGTGGACACCCCATGACATCGAAACCTAGTCTCTGATACCAACTTGATAGGACTTAAATTAGGTCCTTGTTATAAAGGGCAATCTTAAGTACAATCGGGACCGTAGACCACCCTAGATACCCAACCCAACCAACCAGAGTCGGATGAACTCCGTACATATGAAAAGATAGTGTAATGCACAATCTAAGACTTTGGGATAGGTCTATAACCATGACCACCCAAGCAAGTCAAACCACCCAATAACCAACCCTATAACCAAGACTAAACCATAAGACAAAACTATGACAATAATCCAATGTATATATATATAACATAATTAATCCATACCCAAGTCCACATTTGTCTATACAAAGCCTCTAAACCAAAACCAAAGAGTATTAGGTTGGGACATACCCCTGACCAAAGCTAAAAACCAAAGTCTAAGGATAGACAAAATATGTAAAGTAATCCATAACATGAAACAAATGCCTTTCGAACTGTGAAAACTCACCACTTCAATCCAACATCGAGTGTAACCAAATTTGATCAATGAGCAGGAGGACTAGTATAGCCGATTCCTACATCACATAGGGATAAAGCCACTTGAATATGGGCTACCAGGTGAATGCTAGCATGCACTCAAGATTAGGATAAAATAATTCCATCTAGTAAAACCAAGTAAACCAACCATATGCATGCAAACATACATATATATATATAACCATACTGGGAAAGAAAACTGGTTTTAGCATGCATTTAAATCCATTAACCTAGGTATGTGTAGCTTAACCGTCCTAAAACCACCCACAGGCTATATAGGTCAAGTATAACCCCCTGAATGGGCCTTGATGTATGTATCAGTATGAATCGGAGATGCCATAAGAGTAGGGGATTACCAAGTACCCTTTTGTCTCCATGATACATATGTACAGTGTACTTAGAGGATTCCTATGTACCATATAGTATCATGTAGGGTCACTATAACCAACCCTCATGTCAATAAACCTAAGTTTCCAGTATTTGTCCCTTGGACTCCCACCTTCACGGTTAGCTATCACACCCCGCCATTATTGCCCAATTAAAACCATTACCATTTAACTAAACCTTTATTCCATTATTATTAACCAAGTCTATAAGTAATGGTATGGTCATACCGACTATAGCTTGTAAGCAATGTCCTTAGCCAACCTTGGGGGATTCCCATGTACCCCATTGGTTACATTATTTAGTTTACTTGGGGGATTCCCATGTACCTCGCAACTTGTCATCATTAAGCTTACTTGAGGGATTCTTGTGTACCCCGCAAGTATTTCATTATTTGCTTGGGGGATGCCCTTGTACCCCACAAGACATTCAACATTCAAACCAATTTCATCATTTCATTCACTTGGGGGAATTCTTGTGTACCCCGCAAGGTTTTCATTCAAAACAACTTCATAGCCATCAAGGCTTTACCATTTAACCATTCCAAACCATTCATACCATTTTAAACTATTCCAATCATTTAAAACATTTATACCATTCAAACCATGCAAAACCATCCAAATCTATTTAGGGTTCCTTACCAAACCATACCATGCAATAGTTCCAATGAAAGTTCAATAATAGAGTAAAAACACCCTCTTAGGCATTTTATCAAACATGTCAAGGGCATACCATTACCAAGACCAAAACCCAAGAATAAAGCATCAAATTTAGGGTTACCCATGATCCATTTGTTAAACCACAACCAACAAGTACCCATATATGCAAACCATCACCAAAAATATGTGAAAACAAAATTTGAACCAACATTCAACAATATGTACCAAAACCCTTATCATATGTTTCCAAAACCACCATTCATAATTTATAATCAATGTTTAAAACATATTAAAACATGCCTTTAGTTGGAACTAACAATGAGGGAGGAGTACATGCCTTATACAAGATGATTCTGCAGAGAAACTTGAATCTTGAGCCTTTTGAAGAACACTTGTAGAAATCCTAGCCTTCAATCTTCAAGAGTGAGTTTGAGAGAGTATTTGGGGTGTTTTAATCCTTTAACAAGCATTATTAGAGGCCACCAATGATTATATAATGTGGGTACATAAGGGTTTTATGGTGGGAAATATCCGAACTATCCTCACTTAAAAGCTGAAAATCAATTCCCAGGAGAGTACGACCCAACCCTCTAACCCGTACCCTAAGGTACAAGTGGTACCCTAGATCGTACCCAACTCTTCACCATAGTCCCCTATACTTACCAACATAGGAGAACACAAGCCTAAATTGTACCTTAAGGTACTAATGGTACCCTAAATTGTACCCTAAACTGTATATTGGACAGTTTTCATAAGACCAACCAACAAGCATCATACGACTTGGAATCATACACCTCATATCCAACCATACAACTAGTATGATGTTGATTCATATATTGGACAGTAACCAAGCCAAACCTGATGCCCAACACATGAGTGATCCATCCCTAAACCGTATCCAAGGGTACTATTAGTACCCTTGAGTTGTACCTTGCCCAAAGTGTCCAAAACTCATGAAATTTTAAGAGGGCCAAGGTTTAGGGATTTTCAAATTTCTGAACTAAAAGACGTACTACCTTAAAACTGTAAGGTTACTTGCACGGGTCTACCATGATATCCATAAAAACCTCTAAAATCCCTACCTTGGAGTGTGACCTCTAAACTCTCCAATACAGAGCACCTTTTTAAAGCCTTCTTGAGATGCTTGAAGAATACCCTCAATCATCTTAGCATGATACACTATCTCTGAAATAAAGCTCTATACACCATCATCTGAGAAGTAGCTGGTTGAAGAAAAATATCCAACCCCTTCATGAACTTCTGAATCTTCTCAGATTTGGTGGCAATGCTGGTAAAAGAATATATATACAAGACATTAAAGTGTGTCTCATACTCTTCAACAGTCATGGTGTCCTACTCCAGGATATCAAACTCATCATTCATCTGATCCCTTAAATTGTAAGGTACAAACCTCTCCAAAAAAATCTCAACAAACTGATCTCAAGTCATATTAGGAGAATCAAGAGGTCTACAACCAACAAGTGACCCCCACCAATCTCTAATAGTATCCCTCAACTGATAAGTAGTATATGGAACACCATGTGACACAAGCGAACCCAAGTTATGAAACTTATCATAATAGTTAATCAATAACTCATAGGCATCCTCGCCCATAGAACCACTGAACCTAAAGAGACCTAAATTAGTGAACCTCACAAACCTCTTTTGATCCTCAGAAGACGTAACTGTACTCGCAATAAAAGAAGGCATGGTGAATTTGGCAGGCTAATATCCTACCTGAGGAGGCTACATAGATAAAATTTGAACTCTCGACCACAAAATACCATACTCAATAGTCACCACTAAAGGAGGGACAACACTTAATATGTATGGAGTACCAAAAGTAGAAGTAGGTACTACTGGAGGGTCCCTTCTCATAAATGGAGGAACACCATAAGCAGACTCTAGCATAGATGGAGGTATAATTCTTAAATTAGAGGAACGCTAGGAGCACCATCTAAATGGGTAAACAAGCAAACCAATAACCCCTTTAATACAGAGGTAGAAGAACTCAATGGGACCAAAGTAAGACCCATATCCCAAATATACTTAACCCAAGGCTCAGGGTAGAGTCCCTTGCATACTCCTAGATGGGGAAGATCTTCGTGCCCATCCAATACCTTAAGCCTATCCATAAATTACTACTCGCCACCAGACTAGGCTCTCTTCTTGAATAAAGGCTCCACATCTCTAACCTCAAGAGATATAGTCATCACTATCTATGCTGAAAAGAGCGAAGTAAGACTTAAAACACAAGGTATGAAGGAAATATAAATGAAAAGGAACAAAGTGAGTTCCTAAAGATATATTATAACCTCTCAAAGATAGATACAAACATCTATATACCAATCCACAAGACTCTATTAGATATCCTATTCTTACACTGTTGAGACCAATAAACCTAGTTGTTCTAACACAAATTTGCCATGACCCAAAAACAAGGGTCATGATGGCACTTGTCGCGGCAAGCCTTGACAAGTAAGCTTATCATTCAAATTGATATGAAAAGGGAAATAACACCAATACCTAAAGAAAGGCTCCTATAATGAAGCTGAACCACTCACATACATAGTAAAATAGAAAATACATAGTCAACGATCCCAAACCAAATCCCAAAACCTAGTGTCACAGTGTAAGAACATAACTAGTACAACTCGAAATCAAAATAAATAAAGTATCAAAAAAGAAAAAACTTTGTCCCTGAATATAAATAAGGACATAGTACAAATAATGAATGGCATTAGTCCACTTCGAATGCATGAATCAACCGCTACCTCAAAAATATCCAAATGTTGACTGAATCAACCAACCTGAGGCATATTTAAACTTAGATCTGCACCAAAAGGGTATAGTCGGGGAGTACGGTCCACTTGTACTCAGAAAGTATCATAGGCTAACTGAGTAAACTATCAAAAAAGCATAAAAAAATATACACTAAGGGTACGTCACCTACAATCAGAAAAATATCCTAAATGATATCCCACGACGTCTTCACTAACAATTTTATAATATTCACATACACCATAGCAATATGAGAGATAAACACAATTATATAGATATCACACATATGAATATAAAGAAAGAAGTACATATAGACAGGTATCACATCAAGAAAAGATAATATATCACAGCAAAATGCAAAGTAAATACAATGTAATGGAAATGATGATGATAATTATTATGATGATGATTATAATAAAGATGATGCTCAAGGTTGTTGTACAATCTTCGTATAAACCTATGGAGCTAAAGTGTAATACCTCACAAGTTCCTAGAGAAGTTTCCTCCTATCTATTATATGTTTAAAGGCCCCAAAGTGATTATGTCAAGCCATAATTAAGTTTCATGACCATTCACCTTGTGTATAAAGTGTTTTCAATGTGAATCGTGGTCATAGGAAGCATTTAGAGCAAAGTTGAGTAGAGAGAATTTGTATCGATTTAGTTTTAGTATTCGATCCTACAAGGGTTAATTTTAAATGAATGGGTAATACCCCGAAAATCTAAACCAATGTTAGAGTCATGTTTCAATCTGATTCAAAGTATCTTATAGTCCCTTGGTAATTTTACGAGTGAGTTTGATGTATATTAAGGCCTCAACTAACTCCCAGCTATTAGGCGAATCAAAATATCCCTTACCGATTGAATTTTTTAGAAGAATATTGCTATCGTCAACTTCAAATAAGCATATATTTTTATCTACTGAGAATTTTCCAACTCAAGACCCACCAAACTATAGGAAATTGAATTATCTTTCCAATAATACCAATTTCTCCTAAATTTGATACTCGAATGAGAAGTTATGGCGCTTTTAGTGAAAAGGAGTAGCCCAACGCGATAAGGTTGTGTCGCAGTGAGGGCCAAATTCACGTTCGTTATTTTCCAGTGGAACATATTGATAACTCCATGTTGCACTAACGGTCAAATTCACATTCAATGGAGTACCGCACTGGCATTGCATCGCACTAAGGTTCCAATTTGGAATTGTCTTTTTCCAGTGGCGTAACATGATAGCACCACATCACACTGTTGGACAAAATGGAGATTGTCCTTTTCCAGTGGCATGATGCGATAAGAACCGTGTCGAGCTGACATGTAAAATTAGAATTTCCAATTTCACGATTTAATTTCCAGGGACCGTTTGGTCTTTTCCTAAGGCCCTAAACTCGTCCAAAACATGAAACTAAAACCCTAAAGGGGAATTATGTGCCCCATTACTAATAATTTCTCTCCAAGAAACTAATATTCTCTCAAGAACAAAACTTATCCTTCACTATTTAAGCTCAATTCTCAAGAAAAAAAATCAAGAACTCTCACGAATTTATCAACCCAGGTATGTTAAATGTTCATCCATGGGTCCCTTCCACTCATGAAGTTCAAGTATCAAATTTTAAATTCAAAGTTGTGATCTTTACAAGTTATTGTGATTTTAACTATGAATTCCCATGAACTTTGATTTTATACTATGTTTACATGAAATTGCTGTTATTATTAAACCCCACATGTTTAAAGGTTGTTGTTCACTGATTTAATTCATAATTAGTGATATTGGTGTTAAAATTATGCTATTACTGTAAGATATTAACTATTCCCATGCTTATCTTAAACCATGTATTGCAAGTGTTTGATGAAATGCTTACAAGAATGAATTTTGAACAATGCTTTCATATTATGTCCCCAAAGTTTTAGTAGTATCTTGCTATTATTGCTATTAAGTCCTGGGGGTTATGAATACCCGAACACATAATTGTTTACTTAGTATCAGTATCTTCAAAATAGTTTCAAAAATATGTTATGAACACTATTAGTTCAGTTAGTTATTGTAATCAATTAAACTTAGAACAGTCCAGTATTCCGAGTCAGTTCAATTGGGAGTAGGATTTAGCACCGAGCGAGTGCAGGGATGGCGGCTTCACCATCAAAAAGGCAGAGTCATTAGTAATAGTCTCTGTACTCCAAAACTATATAGCCAGCATAGTATATGAGGAGTCACTCATCAATTTAGGCTTGACTACCTCGCAGGGGTCACCTGTCAGTTTAGGCTTGACACCCTTAGTCCTTCGAAATAGCATATTAGTAGATCCACACAGCCAGTGTTAGTACCCATGGCACGGTACTTACACCCTTACAACTGGGGTCATAGGTTGGACCCTAATTTGCTCATATTGGGTTATGTCAGTTAGATGATAGCTCTCACAGTCTCAATCCAGTAATCAGTCCAGTAATTCAGTTTTAGTTTTGCTTGACCATAGCATACAGATATTAGTTATTCAGCTATCAGATTTTAATTTATAGATTATATTCAAGACATGTTTTATGCTTTGTCATGTATTCTCGGTATTTACAGATTTCATGCATACTATTCAGTACTTCATGCTATTCATTCAGTCAGTTATTACTCATGCACACAAAACTATGCATATCACCTAACTTATTCATCATACTAGTATATTTAAAGTACTAATCATATACTCTTTTTTGTACTATGATGTATTATATCATAGGTTCAGACGCTAAGTTCCCGGATCACACATAGACCTTCCAAATTATCAGCCGTAACAGTGGTAAGTCCTCATATTTCGAGGATAGACTATATTTATTTTCATGCTTTCAGTTTAGTAGTTATTTCAATTTAGTTAGGGCCTATCTCATCAACTTTTATTCAGTCAGTTTTAGAGGCTTTCGGATACTTTAGATAACCAGTCAGTTTATCTTTATTTTATCAGTTTCAGGCAGTTGTTTTCAGTTAGTTATTGTTTTCCATATTCATAATTCAGAAATTCTTTATTATTTAAAACCTTATGGCATCTTCAAATATTCCGTATATGTTATTTTGTTATTATTATTCAGTGCGCATAGTAGGTACCAGATCATGGATTAGCTTATGGTCCCTTGGGACTGTAAGCATCGTGTGGCACCCAAGGTGTACCTTCGGGATGTTACAAACTTGATATTAGAGCCTAAGGTTTTAAAGTGTCCTAGGAAGTCTAAAATTCATGTCAAGTAGAGTCTTGTGCATGGGTGTAAAGTGCGCCACACTTATGGACAAAAGGATATGAGGCATTTTAGGAAACGTTCCCTTCTTTCAGTTTTCATGTCATGTGACTGAGTATGATGCTTATGTTAAACTCTCTACCTAATCTATTCTTCCTTCTGTTTACAGAACATGCCTCCTAGAAAGACAAACGGAAGAAGGAACGTAAACCAGCCAACACCTCTGCCCATTCAGGAAGATATCCTGAACGAGTATGTTTCTCATGCAGAGCTCAGAACTATAGAACACTCTATAGTGTCTTATAATATTCATTCAGCATCTATTCCATCCAACCCAGTGGATAATACTGACACAGCTAGGATTCAGGACTTTACTCGAATGAACCCTCCTTTTTTTTAGGGATCCAAATCTGAAGAAGATCCACAAGAATTTTTAGATATGGTCCAGAAGGTAATAGATATTATAGAGTTGACTTCTAGTGAAAGTACTGAATTGGCTGCTTACCAGTTGCAGGATGTAGCCCATACCTGGTTTAAGTAGTAGAAGGTAGATAGATGCGCAAATGTAGGGCCTATAGAATGGGAGGAGTTTGCTATAGCCTTCTTAGATAGATTCTTCTTGTTGGAGTTGAGGGAGGCCAAAGTGTTAGAGTTTATTAACTTGAGGCAGGGAAACATGAGTGTGAAGGAGTATTCCCTCAAGTTTACTCAGTTAGCTTGGTATGCTCCTCATGTGGTGGCTGATAGTAGATCTAGGATGAGAAAGTTCATGTCTAGTGTATCTGATAGTGTGGTCAAGGAGTGTAGAAATATGATACTGATTAAGGAGATATACTTGTCTAGGTTGATGGTCCATGCTCAACAGATTGAGGAACAGAAGACCAAAAAGAAAGATGGCTAACACAGGTAGCTTTAATTTTACTCAGCCAAAGTCAGAAGGTGGTAACTGGTCTCAGTTCCATCAGAAATCTTCAAATCCTACCCCATATTCATCTAGTGCCCCAGTACCCAAATTTAGAAATGATAATAGGGATAGAGTGTCAGGCTCAATGTCACAAGGTAGTGTGAACAGTGCTCGTACAAATCTTCTTTGCCAAAAATATGGTAGAAACCATCAGGGCAAGTGTAGAGCTAGTAGTGATATATGCTTTGGGTGTGGCAAGCTAGGCCACCAGATTTAGTAGTGTTGGGTAATTGGTCAGAAAGGTAGTGATTTATGCTAATAGGGTCAATCTCATCAATCATCAGCTCCAGCTGGCCGCCCGACTCAGCAGGGTACCGCTTCCAGTACTACCAATGGTCAATGTCCAAATAGATTATATTCCCTTCAGTCCTAATAGGATCAGGAAAATTCTCTTGATGTGGTCACTAGTATGTTGCAAGTTTTTTATTTACATGTTTATTCTTTATTAGACCCTGGCTCTTCTCTTTTATTTGTAACTTCTTACATAGCCGTCAACTTTGGAGTCAGTCCCAAAATCTTACAAGAGATTTTTTTAGTATCTACCGCAGTAGGTGTTTTATTGTAACCAAGCAGGTATACAGGAACTTTCTGATCATAATATCTCAGAAAGTCACTTCAGTTGATCTTGTAGAGTTACAGATGACAGATTTTGATGTCATTCTCAGCATGGATATGCTTTAGTTGATTGCAAAAATAGAGTAGTTCATTTTAAGTTTCCAAATAAACCAGTCCTTGAATAAAGAGGTAGTACTACAGTGCTCAGGGGTCAGCTTATTTCGTACCTTAGGGCGATAAAAATGATATCTAAGGGGTGAATTTATCATCTTGTCTAAGTTAGAGACTCTAATTTCAAGACTCTAAATCTTGAGTCAGTTTCATTAGTGAGGGAATTTCTAGATGTGTTCCTCGAAGATCTTCTCAAAGTTCCTCCCAAAAGGGAAATTGACTTTGGAATAGACCTTCTTCCAAATACTCGACCTATATCTATTCCTTCATATAGAATGGCTCCAGCCGAACTCAAAGAGTTGAAAGAAAAATTAAAAAATCTCCAAGATAAGGGATTCATCAGACCCAGCATCTCCCTGTGGGGCGCACTATTTCTATTCGTGCATAAGAAAGATAGTTCTCTTAAAATGTGTATTGACTACTGTCAGTTGAACAAAGTCACAATGAAAAAAAATACCCACTTCCCAGAATTGATGACTTGTTCAACCAACTTTAGGGTGCCAGTTATTTTTCTAAGATATACCTCAGATCCGGCTATCATCAACTTAGAGTTAGAGAATGTGACATTTCGAAAATAGCTTTCAGAACTCGATATAGTCACTTTGAGTTTCTAGTCATGTCCTTTGGTCTCATGAATGCCCTAGCAGCCTTCATGGACTTGATGTACTGAGTGTTTAAGTAGTACTTAGGCATGTTCATCATAGTCTTCATTGATGACATTCTTGTCTACTCTCGAAATAAAAATGATCATGCAAACCACCTCAGAATAGTATTGTAGACTCTTAGAGCCCATCAGTTGTTCACTAAATTTAGTAAGTTCAAATTTTGGCTAAGATCAGTAGCTTTTATTGGCCATATTATTTTTGGTGATGGCATTAGAGTTGATCCTCAAAAGACCGAAGTGGTGAGAAATTGGACCAGACCTATTTCTCCATCATATATTAGGAGTTTCTTAGGATTGGATGGCTATTATTGGTATTTTGTTAAAGAATTCTCGTCTATTACATCCCCCATGTTCATATTGACTCAAAAGAAAGTTAAGTCTCAGTTGTCAGATTCCTATGAGAAGATTTTTCAAGAGTTGAAGACTCGACTCACCACAGCCCCAGTTTTGACATTATCAGATGGTTTAGATGGGTTTGTTGTGTACTGTAATGCTATCAGAGTTGGTTTGGGGTGTGTTTTGATGAAGAAGGGTAAGGTTGTGGCCTATACCTCTAGACAACTTAAGCCCCATGAGAAGAATTACCCTACCCGTGATCTTGAGTTAGCAGTTGTTGTGTTTACCTTAAAGATTTAGAAGTATTATTTGTATGGGGTACATGTTGATATGTTCACAGATCACAAAAGTTTACAGTATGTATTTTTGTAAAAGGATTTGAATCTGCACTAGAGGAAAAAGTTAGAATTATTGAAAGATTATGATATGAGTATTTTGTATCACCCGAGAAAGGCCAATGTAGTGGCAGATGCCCTAAGTAGATTGTCTATGGGTAGTGTTGCTCATGTTGAGGATGATAAGAAGAATTTATTTAGAGAAGTTCATCAGCTTTCCAGATTAGGTGTTCATTTGGTTAATTCAGTTGAGGGTAGTGTTTGGGTTTAGATTAGTTCAGAATCTTCTTTGGTTGCCGAAGTGAAGGAAAAACAAGATAGGGATCCTAGTCTGGTAAAGCTGAAGGAGTCAGTCAGAGATCTGAAAGTGGAGGTTTTCTCCCAAGGGAAGATAGTTTGTTGTGTTGCCAGGGTAGACTGTGTGTGTCGTTGTTGATGAGTTGAGACAGTAAATTCTTGCAAAAGCGCATGGTGCACGTTACTCGATTCATCCAGGGGCCACAAAAATGTATCGCAATCTATGGGAAATATATTGGTGGAGTGGGATGAAAAGGGATATCGCAGAGTTTGTAGTTAAGTTCTCCATTTGTCAGAAGGTTAAGATTGAACATCAGAAGCCCAGTGGGTCTATGCAGGAGTTCAGTATTCCCACTTGGAAGTGGAAGGAAGTGAATATGGACTTTATGATAGTTTGCCTTGTGCTCGTCTGCATCATGATTTGATTTAGGTCATTGTGGACAGGATGACCAAATCGGCTCATTTCTTACCAGTCCATACTTCTTATACAGCCGAGGACTATGCCAAGCGCTATATTAGAGAGTTAGTTAGGTTGCACGGTGTTCTGCTATCTATCATCTCAGATAGAGGTACTCAATTGACCTCTCACTTTTGGAAAGCTTTTTAAAAGGGTATTGGTACCTAAGTTCACCTCAGTACAGCCTTCCACCCTCAGACAGATGGTCATCCAGAAAGGACCATTCAGACCCTTGAGGATATATTGAGGATGTATATTGTTGACTTAAAGGGTAGTTGGGATAACCACTTGACTTTGATTGAATTTATGTATAATAACAGATATCATTCAAGCATTCAAATGGCTCCATTTGAGGCTCTTTATGGAAGGAGATGTACATCTCTAATTGTTTAGTTTAAATTAGGTGAGGTCGCGGTAATGGGGCCTAATTTGGTACTTGATGCTTTAGAGAAAGTACAGTTGATTAGGGAGAGGCGCAAGGCAGCCCAGAGCCGACAAAAATCATATGCAGGTGTGAGAAGGAAAGACCTTGAGTTTGAGATTGGTGATTTCGTATATCTGAAGATCTCTTCCATGAAGGGAGTGAAGAGGTTTGGTAAGAAGGGAAAACTTAGTCCTTAATATATTGCCCCTAATAGAGTTTTGAGCCATTTTAAAAAGGTGGCTTATGAGTTTAAGTTGCCTGCAGACCTAGCATCAGTGCACCCAGTGTTTCATATCTCCTTGCTAAAGAAGTATATAGGTGACCCAACAATTGTAGTCCCTATAGAGAGTGTAGATGTTCAGAATAGTGTCTCTTATGAGGAGGTCCCAGTCGAGATCCTTGATCGTCAGACTCGCAGACTAAGGAACAAAGAAATTCCCCTAGTTAAAGTTCTTTGGAGGAATCAGTCCGTTGAGGGAGCCACTTGGGAAGAAGAAGCAGATATGCGGACCAAGTACTCTCATTTTTCTTCCACAAACTCAGATTCAGTGTAAGGTAACAGTCTTCTTAGAATTTCTCCTTTCCATGCTCAGTTTCAGCTGCATATTATTCTCATATCAGTAATACATTCACAGAACCAGTTCATTCATGTGTCATGTTTAGACTAATTCATGTAATCATGTTTTCATCACAAATATTCATCATGTAATCTCAGATCCTCAGTGTTTTCAGCTTAACCAGTCTCAAGGACGAATGTTCCCAAGGGAGAGATATTGTAACACCTCAAAAATATAAAGCAATGTTAGAGTTATTTTCCAAGCTCATGCAAAGTATCTTATAGTCCCTTTTTAGTTTTACAAGTGAGTTTGATATATATTAAGGCCTCAAATAACTCCCAGTAATTAGGCGAATCAAAATATCCTTTACTGATTGAATTTTTTAGAAGAATGTTGTTATAGTCAACTTCAAATGAGCATATCTTTTGCTCTACTAAGAATTTTCCAGATCAAGACCCACCAAACTGTAGGAAATTGAATTAGCTTTTCAACGATACCAATTTTGCCTAAATTCGATACTCGGGTGAGAATTTATGACGCTTTTAGTGAAAAGAAGTAGCCCAACGCAATAAGGCTGCATCGCGGTGATAGCCAAATTCACGTTCGTCCTTTTCCAATGGAACACCGTGATAACTTCACGTCATGACAAGCGTCAAATTCACGTTCAATGGGGTACCAGGATGGCGCCGCATCGCGCCATGGTTTCAGTTTGAAATTGTCTTTTTCCAGTGGCGCAATGCGATAGCACTATATTGCGCCATTGAACAAAATGGGGATTGTTCTTTTCCAATGGCACGACGTGATAAGCACTCCGTCGCGCCGGCATGTAAAATTAGAATTTCCAGTTTCGCGATTTAATTTCTAGGGACCGTTTGGTCTTTTCCCAAGGCCCTAAACTTATCCAAAACACGAAATTAAAACTCTAAAGGGGCATTATGTGACCCATTACTCATAATTCCTCTCCAAGAAACTAATAATCTCTCAATAACAAACCTTAACCCTTAATATTTAAGCTCAATTCTCAAGAAAAACCCCAAGAACTCTAAGAATTCATCAACCCAGGTTTGTTAAATGTTCATCCATGGGTCCCTTCCACTCATGAAGTTCAAGTATCAAATTTTAAATTCAAAGTTGTGATCTTTACAAGTTATTGTGATTTTAACCATGAATTCCCATGAACTTTGATACTATACCATGTTTACATGAAATTGTTATTATTAAACCCCGCATGTTCAAAGGTTGTTGTTCACTGATTTAATTCATAATTAGTGATGTTGGTGTTGAAATTATGTTATTAATACAAGCTTTTAACTATTCCCATGCTTATCTTAAACCATGCATTGCAAGTGTTTGATGAAATGCTTACAAGAATGAATTTTGAACAATGCCTCCATATTATGTTCCCAAAGTTTTAGTACTATCTTGCTATTATTGCTATCGAGTATTGGAGGTTATGAATACCCAAAAATATAGTTATTTACTTAGTCTCAGTATCTTCAGAATAGTTTCATAAATATTTTATGAGCATTATCAGTTCAGTCAGTTATCATAATCAATCAAACTTAGAACAATCCAGTATTCTAAGTCAGTTCAGTTGGGAGTAGGATTTAGCACCGAGCGAGTGCAGGGATGGCGGCTTCACCATTAGATAGGTAGAGTCATTATTAGCAATCTTTGTGCTCCAAAACTACATAGCCAGCATAGAATATGAAGAGTCACCCATCAGTTTAGGCTTGACTACCTCGTAGGGATCACCCGTCAGTTTACGCTTGACACCCTTAGACTTTTGAGATAGCATATTAGTGGATCCACACAACCAGTATTAGTACCCGTGGCACAGTACTAACACCTTCCAACTGAGGTCACAGTTTGGACCCCAATTTGCTCATATTGGGGCATGTCAGTTAGATGATATCTCCCACAGTCTCAGTCTAATAATCAACCTAGTAATTCAATTTCAATTTTGGTTGACCATAGCATACAGATATCAGTTATCAGATTTTAATTTGCATATTATATTCAGGACATATTTTATGCTTGGTCATGTATTTTCAGTATTTACAGATTTCATGCATAATATTCAGTACTTCATGTTATTCATTCAGTTAGTTATTACTCATGCACACAAAACCATGCATATCAGCCTACCTCATTTAGCATACCAGTACATTCAAAGTATTGATCACATAATCTTTTCTTGCGCTATGATGTATCATATCATAGGTTCGGACGCTCAGTTCTCAGATCGCGTATAGACCTTCCATATTTTTAGTCGTAGCTGTGGTGAGTCCTCATATTTTGTGGACATGCTATATTTATTTTTATTCTTTCAGTTCAGTAGTTAGTTGGAGTTAGTTGGGGCCTGTCCCATCAATTCTTATTCAGTCAGTTTTAGAGAATTTCGGACACTTCAGATAGTCTGTCAGTTTATCTGTATTTAATCAGTTTCAACAGTTATTTTCATACAGTTGTTTTTTTTTAGATTCATGATTCAGAAATGCTTTATTATTTAAAACCTTATGGCATCTTCAGATATTCTGCATATGTTATTTTGCTCTTATTATTCAGTGCTCACAGTATGTACCAGCTCATGGGTTAGCTTGTGGTCCCTCGAGGCTGTAAGCACTGTGTGGCACCTAGAGTGTACTCTCAGGGCATAACAGAATGTAACTATTAGAGTTTAACGATTCAGGTGTCCTACTATATATAAAATTAAAGATTTTTGAGTCTTTTTTCCAATGCATCTAATTTTACCTTAATCCGATATCAGAGTAGAAAGTTGTGCTTATTTTACTTTGGAGTGTCTTTCTGTCAAGAAGGTGATGACTTGAGTGATAAGCTATCAAATAAGTGATGAGATATCAACCTCTTCGTCAGCCATAACTAAAAAATACCTTACGTCCTTAGGAAAGGTGACGACTAGGTTATCAACTAAATCATCAACCTTAACCATAAAGTATCCAAGTTCAGTTAGAGGGTGACGACTAGGTTGATAAGGTATCAACTAAGTAATCAACAAAAAATTTATGTAATTTTAATTCAGTTTCCCTAGGGGTAATTTGATCTTTTCCTTGCATCAAACTCCTCTTCCATAAATTAAAACCTCCAATACACGCTATTTTGCGCAATTCTCCATTAGTTATCATACGTAAAAACCCTTCTCCTTTTTCCCAAAAATAGAAATTCAAGTTTCTTCTCAAGAATTCGAGCATCCAAGGTCCCAATTCCAAGTTTCTTCTTCAAGGATTCAAACAATTAAGGTATGTGGCGTATTCATTAATGGGTTCCTTCTGCACATTGAGTCCTAAAATCTCTTTTGTTCAAGTATGAAACTTTTATCCTCTTCTAAGAAAATATCCATATTAACTATGATTCTAATCCATATTTTCTTAGTAGTTTTAAATTCAAGTCATGCCAATATATTTCCCCATGTAAACTATGTTATTACATGCTTTGAATTTCAATTACCCATATGATATTCAATTGACACCGTGTTAATTTACTAAACTATGGATTAGATCATATGAGCATGTTGTCCTCCTAAGTATAACATATCCCCATACTCAAAGTCATGGTTTTCATCAATTTAGTCAAGTGTACTATGTTTTGGAACTACGAATCATGAATTTTCTTACAAGGTTGTGATGATGTTATTGTATTTAAAGTATTTTTAGTGTTGGAGGGTTATGAACACTCGATACCTATATGTTTTTACATGTTTCAATTTTTAAGTTACAGTCATTCAGACTATGTTTGTATCATTATATTCAGATTATCATACTCATGTTGAACATTTATCAGTTGTTGGATTTGTGGGCTTTATCCATGAAATTCCCTTATTTTGTTTAGTTTACATAGTTTTAGATACTTTAGAACGTGCATGAACTGTTATTTCCAGAATACCATATTTGAGCATATTAGTTATTAGTGCATGTTTCAGCATACATTTCAGTGTCTTTCAGTTGGGAGAAGGATTTAGCACCGGGCGAACATAAGGATGAAGGCTCACCCACCAGTAGAGGACTGGGACCTTTAGTTGCAGTCCCTAAGTTCCAGAACTACATAGCCAACATAGGTTATGAGATGTCACCCACCAGTAGAGGACTGACACTCTCTTAGGGGTCACCCGCCAGTAGAGGACTGGCACCCTAGTCCTTCAGGACACCTGTTTAATGGATCCACACAGCCAGTATTAGTACTTGTGGAAAGGTATTGACACCCTTCTAACTGGGGTTATAGGTTGGACTCCAATTTTCTCAGATTGGGGCATGTCGATTACATGATAGCTCTCACAGTCTTAGTTCAGTATTTAAAATATGTCAACACAGGTTTGCATGACCAAGTGTATAGATATCAGTTATTCAGTTATACAGATATCAATTATTCAGTTATACAAATATCAGTTATACATCTATATAGATATCAGTTATTCAGATCATTTTTGCTTGGTCTTGCATTTATTTTTTTATGTTCATGCATTCTTCTTCAGTATATTTGCATATTCAGATCCTCAATTTATTTCAGTTTACATTTTAGTTTAGATATGCATAATTTTGTTTCAGTTCCCATTCCATATTTTCCGAACTAAATTTATACATGATCCTCAGTATAATTTTACAGCATATTCAGCTTTAACTCAAGATTTACATATAGTATCTATGTCTCTACCGCTCCCCAGTTTACAAAACTATTATCATCTCGTGATTTAGAAATTTCACTATGTCTTACAACTTTTATGTACAACCATGATTTAAATGCATATTTCAGTAAATAGCTTATGCCCTCAATTTTAAAGCACACATTAAGTATTTTCCATGATTCAGTGCATGTCTCACATACTCAATACATTCCAAAGTATTGACCACATCTATGTATTTGTGGCTACATTCTTTCATGATGTAGGTACCAGATGTAGCCCACACACCATGGTCAGACAGTTATTAGCATTCAGCCAAGAGGTGATGATTTCTCTTATTTTTGGAACTCAAGTCAGTTGCAGTTCCTATATTTTATTTTTATTATTTTTATATATTGATTTGGAATAGTTGGGGGTCGCATCCCAACTACCCATAGTCAGTATTAGTAGAGGCTTCATAGACAGTCAGTCAAAGTTGATGTATTCAGTTTTAGCTTTCTTTTGTATAAGCCAGTGATGTAAATGTTTAAAAATAGTTTTGTATTGAACAAGTCCAACTAATGACATCTTTTTCACTTATTGCTTTAAATTTTATATATTTATCCAATTGCTCACAAATTATGCCAGTACCATGGATTAGCTTGAGATCACTATGGTTCTAAGCACCGTGTTACGACTAGGGGTAGTCTCGGATCGTAACATAAAGCTTCTCAACGTAGGATCCATGGGGGGTTGTCAATCCATATACAACCAATTAGTAAATCAGATGAATATATAAACTAATTTCAATATAATTTGTTATATAATTCCTCATTAACATATTTTGTATCATTTTCATACACTAAACGTTATAAGGTTTTATATTATTTTAAACCGAAAGCAAAGAACTCAGTGACGAGATGAAAGTAAAATTAAACTAATTATGGAAGAGTGAATTAATGAGAAGGAATTTTCAATCTATAAAGATAATAGAGATTTAGGCTTGTGTGAAGGAATTTCATCATCAAAATCGAAATCTAAAACTTGCTCAACCAAAACATTTTTCCTCTTGTTGTTTTCTTTTTTTAGGAATAGCAGATTTCTTCAACAATCTATCACTTTGCATGTTTAAAATAGGTTGCTTCAACAGTGATGGTTGTTCGCATCAACAATTATATTCGAAACCAATTCACTTTGATTTTTAATATACCGTCAATATCGACTTTCTTCTTCCTATTATTTTTGATTGGAGAAGGGATGAAGCACCCCAAATCGAACGAAAATTTGAAGAAGTTGAATTTCACTAAAGAAACTTAAATTGTTATTTCATATGAATTTGAAGGACTATAGTTTCGACTAAAATAGCAAAATTTTATGAAAGATTTTGATTGGAAACAATATATATTTGTTGGTATATTGCAGGAACAAGAATGAAAAAAAAAAAAGACATTTAAGAAAAAGAAGCACGTCCGTTTTAAAAAGGGAAAGAAAAACGATACAAGAGAAATTTTGAAGTGTTATTGATATCTGTTATTAACTGTAATCTATTTTAAAGGAAGGTTTATTTAATTTTGTTATATAAAATTTGTTATTTCCTTATTTGATTGGTGTTTATTTGATTCTTTTTATAAAAATGAAAATTCTATTTTTATTTTTTAAAGAAAAGAACATGCCATAAGCTGCAAACTAAATTTTTGTCATAACTGACATTAAATAATCTAATGTTGTATATTTAGATTTTTTTTCCTTGAATTTATTAACCAGACAGAAATTGTTTTTCGCCAAGTACCTTTTCGAAAAGTATTTTTCAAAATAAGCTAATTTTAGAAGTTTAATCAAACATAATAATGTTAACATGTTGTAATATTGATACTTGCATTTGAGATTTTTCTAATAAGCGTGTTCCAAAAGTTGGCTACATAAGGACATTCGAAGATTTGATGGATAGCTTAGGCCACAAAAGCTGCAAATATGAGAAATGTTCAAACCAATACTGTTAAGGTGATGATGGTTCGAGCTTCAAGGGAAGCCTTCCATGCAGAAATAAATGACACAAGAAAATTTTAATTTTGTTTGGATCCCATGATATCCAAATCCAAAAGAATGAATGGTTGTCTCAAAGTATGGGCCATGTAGCCAGGCTATGTAGCAAAGAAGTCATTTGGGGTTAATGACCACACAGAACTTGAGATTTTGGGGGCTATGCAACTGAATGTAAGGGGCAGTAGTATACTAAGTCTCTTTTGTAAGTAAAAGGAAAGCAAAATAGCTTGATGGATCCTTGTACTATATATATCCGTTTTGTAATGTGAATACTTTTACTTACATGTTTGTCATATAGACTCTTGAACCCATTAAAAAGTAATATTTTAAATATTTTTTCGGTGAGTGTAATACTCCTGCTCCACGTCAGCTGCCACGTCATTTTTAAGTATAAAAACTATTAAATATTAAAATAAATTAATAAATAAATAAAAGAAAACCCCCCTCCCACCCTTCTCTTGTTCCTCTCTCTTCCCCATTTTTCTAATAAAAGAAAACCCCCCACCCCACCCTTCTCTTGTTCCTCTCTCTTCCCCATTTTTCTTTCTTTTTGTTGTTCTTCTTTCTCTATTTTTTCTTGTTCTTTTTCTTATTAGAAAATGATGTGTTGGCTAAGAATATTTGGTCCTTTTCCAACTTTGATTTTCGTGGGAACACCGCTGTTATGAAGCTGTTTAGTCGGTTGTGTCGAATTTTTGGTTCTAAAATTCATAGCATTGCCATGTAATGTTAGCCTCCCTGATCAGAAAAGTTTGTCAAAAAAGAGCAGAAGCCGTTGCCTTTGCCTTCACCTCCTAAGCAGATTCGTATGGTGGTGGGATTTCTTTTGTAGTGTAGGTAAAAGGGGGAGCCTAAAATAACTGATTTTGGCATTAGTGCTGGTTTAGAAAGCTCAATTGCTATGGTTAATTAACAAAGGTTATATCAAATACCACTCTTCTTTCTACAGGAAATGGATAATTGATCCTCAAGTTTATCTTATTTCAAATTCATCCTCTAATTTATTCGTGTGGAGAAATTCTTCATCACCTTCACCGCCGTCAACGTTGCCGCCACAACTGTCGTGGTCTTAGAAGGAGGAATATTGTGTGATTTGTTTACAGTGATTTAAGGAGGATGATTTTATAAGGATTGTCCAATTTGCGGTGTTTGGTTTGAATTGATTCGAATTAGATTGAAAGTGACGATGATTGAAAGAAATGGTGCATTGTTGGTTAGAAATTTTTGAATTTAGAGCTATAAGTTCTTCAAAGAGACGACGGTGAGAACGAGTTTTTCTGGTGGTATCTCGATGTGTTTGGATGGAACCAATTTAGAGACGACGGTGGGAACGAGTTTTTTTGGTGGTATCTCAGTGTGTTTGGATGGAACCAATTTGTAGTTACTTTGCTGGAGTTCAGGTGTGCTTTTCCGACGAAGCTCTAACAGTGAGGATGGGAACGAGGCTGTTAATGGTGTTTTGGTGGTTGTCTTGGTTGAATTTTAGAGATGGTAGTCGGATTCTATGCCGAAGTAGTAATTTCAACAAAAATCTCATCAAAAGAAATCTTTTTTTCCCTATTTGGACAACGTGGGGGGATGGGGAAGGTATTTCTTTTTTTTCCTATTTGGACGGCGTGAGGGAATGGGGAAGGTGCTGGAACGGAGGTTGGGGTGCCAGAACATTAGGCTGGGGTAGGGTGGGAGGTGGGGGCAGTATTTTACTTTTTCAAAAAAAAAAAATATTATAAAAAAAAATTAAATTTAATCACGCGCTCAAAAAACACATGTTTACACGCGTTTTGCCACGTCATTGAGTTAATGCCACATAAGCAAAAATGTGTTTAAACTATTTGTTAATGGGTTCAAGGGTTCAGATGACAAACATATAAGTAGAAGTATCCACGTTACAAAACAAACATAATATAAGGATTCACAGAACCATTTTGCCTAAAAGGAATAATTGCTTAAATTCTAGGAACCGTTGAAAACGAAAGAGTTGATCATCATAATCTTCATCCCTATGGAGGGAATCTTGAAATTTGAATGTTGCTACACATACAGTATCGCCCGTATCACTGGTACTCATGCTTTTCAGAATGCGTTCCCAAATATTTAGTTTGTCTATTGGCTGAAAAGCTTCGGCAATACACGGAGTTGAGAACAGATGCCGGGTCTCATTTTGGAGAATCGCCAACCAAGACAGGCATGTAAAGCCTCATTTGCTTACAATTGCCTGTATTAGTCCACATCCCAATACCATTAGAATTCTCTTCTTTTTCCTATAGCAGGGAAGAGTGCCAGCTTTTGAAAACCAAGTGTGCAAGAGTAACATGTAAGCGCTAAAGACTGCTCTTCAGCACCAACCTCTTGCTTGAGGCAGATTTTAATTAAAAAGGTGATTGAAAAGAGATGGAAGTTAAAACACTTCCTGCAGTATTCCCGCTTTTAAATATGATAAGTTTTTCTACATTCACAAGGGCACGTAGGAATTTGGAAGGTATGAATTTACGCCTCTGAAAGAATAATGTAAATCTGTCTAAAGCTGATATAACCGAAGCTGGAAACAAATGGTCTTTCTACAGCATCCTGACAAAACTCATTGCTACAAAATCACACCACTAGCATAACAGACATCCGGTCCCTTGATTTAAGGCAGCAGAATCTTAGAATGAAACAAAAAAAATCAGTAAAGTTAGGAAGAAAAAACAAGAAAAGATTGCAAAAGAAGAAATTATTAGATTTTCTTTTATCTTTTAATAAAGGCAAAAAAATTGATACACTAACACAATGGCTTAGAGGAGCTGAATATCCATTGAACTTAATCTTCTACAAGGTAAAGTATAGAAGTAGTATAGCCAAATATTTAACTACCACCATGAAGGTTGAGAGATGCAGAACACAATTATTATTAATCTTTTGCCCGTCCCACGGAAATTTTGTTGTATAAAATGTACTATACGAACGAATCAAGGTTTGGCCTGGTAAGATGACGTTCTTCCGTTTATTGCATCCATCACCAAGAGTATAAGGGAGGTCCTCAAGCTAATTAGAATAATAATGTTCTATACACATACAGTTGGAAAGTAAAATGAGACGTGAAGTGCCCTATCTAGTAGACATATAGATAGCCTAAGAACTTTTCCAGGAAAAGAATCACATTGCAATTAGAGTGTACACAGAAATTCAATTCTCACCTTAACCGGATTAAATACAACTGGAACCATCTGTCTTGGTTTAACCTAGTGACGTGGTGTAAGAACTGCAAAAGCATCAAAACACAAAAGTATGAGAGAGAAGCAAAGAGAGAAAAATGGCAACATAAATAAACAAAAAATATACACCAAATAATTATGTTAGAGAAGCCTGAAAACAAGCTGAAGAAGAATCACAGGCAACAGACCTAATTTGTGCCAAGATAACAGAAAGCAGACTAAGGTGGGTCATATCACGATGAAAATCTTAGCCACTTGAAGAAACATTTCAAGCTCAAATTACACAAGGATGTGAAGAGTAGAGATGACTAATGAGTCAGATACCGAAGAAAGCTCGATAAGAAAAACAATTGCGTAAAGAGATGTTTGTATTACACAGGCATGCTATATGTTTTCTCCCCGCCCTGGAGGGGATGGGTAGTGAGATGATTGTTTAAAATGTTTCAATCTGGGTCAATTATTTTACTTTTTGCAGACAGGCATAATGGCAGACGGTGAAAATACAGAACCATAAAAGAAAAGAGAATAATTTGGAATCTATGAAAATGAAATTTAGCAACTAAAGGAAATTCAATTATTCACCAGCAACAAAACTAGGATTTCACACCAACCCAACCAATTGCTTTTAGGCTGACGGTTTTTCTTCACTATTCGTAACCCACTCTTCATCAGCCTCATTTCCATTAACGAGTACTGCACCATCAGTGGAGTCGCCATCCACCACAACAGCCTCTTCTTGGCCCTCTTGTTGAAGGTCATCTTCACCCCGTTCTTGCACCTCATCACCATTTGGTTCTGCAACCTGACCAGTTAAACCAAGGGAAGTAATTTTTACCAACAACAGGTTTAGTATATAAGCAAATCAAACTATTAAAAAGGGGAACGAATTATCAACTTCACCTAAACCTAGCTATGTAAAAGCAAATGGCTTTTCTTTTACGTCCAATTTATAAAAATGATTACATGTAAAGAAAACAGTTCTCATAATCAAGAGAATTAGAAATGTGTCCATCTTATACCTCATGATACAACTCTCCGTTTTCAAGCGATTCTTCGTCTATTCTCAAGTTGCTGAAAGCTTCTACAAGGGTAGTAGTTGGTCTATCAGCATAATTACCATAATCTGCCGCTGGCGGATGGACACCCCTACATAAAATAAGGAAAACAACCAAATCGGTACCAAATTTTCTCCGTGAAATTTGTATGTTAATATAAAAGTTATCTTATATCAGACCATACATATTGGAATAAGAACACGTCCCTTTTGAGTTCATACTCAAAGCAAGAAAGAAACGAGCAACAAATTGAGCAGGCAGCGTGAAACACTGGGGAAAAACAACGAACTTCCACAAACCAAAGCAGGTTCACCCAAAGCATTATTATTTTGAAAATGACGCTGGCAGGTACCGAAGAGAACATAACAAGATGCAAGGAAAGAAGAACGAGGCAACGAGCTTTGTACTGATTACCTTTCCTCCGCAACTCTGGCTTCAACAGCATGTGCAATTTGCCAGTGCTCAAACAGGTTAGGATACTCTTCAGGGTCAGCCAAAGCTTCTGCTGCTTTTTGGTTAACCTGCATGCAGAATTCATGCAAAACAAGATTGAAGATTTTGTGCTTATGGCCGTGGAAAACAATTGACACTCTACAAACAGCATGAAGTCTGAACAGTAGACATGAAATTTTCATTAACAATCAACCTTTACCATTTTGTAACTTAAGGCTGAATCCTTTGGTTAAAGTACTCTGCATCTGGGTGGGAGTGCATTCAGGCTGTTGGGCCTTTCGAAAACTTACGAAGAAAAATGCTTGTGACACGCATCATATTATCAAACAGATAGCACAGCATTGAAAGAAAAACACAGTTCTATGCCTGGATTTGTTCAACAACTTGCTACCACAGGTGTAAATGAGCCCCATTAGTAAGTACAAAGGTCTGAAGTTTCTTTGCACCATTAACTTAATGGTCAAGAAGCTTCATAGCCCCTATAATAAAGTTGAAAGTCCAGGTGACTGCTAACCTAGAGAATAAGCCAGCTCTGGGGAAACTTTCCACAGTGCAGAATGTACACAGAAAAGCAAACACAAAAAGGAAGATAACTAACCTTACTCAGGTCCTTTCTCCAAATTGAAACTATTTCAGGAACCTTACTAGGAAGATAAGATCTTGCCATAAATGCAGCCTCAGGTATCCGATTACTGCAAACACAATGTCACATGGAAATCATTACAATATGAAAAATACACACATCTGTAGGATTATGAAAAACAGTACCTGTCAATCAACAGTTGAATGCACTCCTCCACTTTACCCAACAGGAACATGCAAAGGAATGTAACATTGTTTTTCCCATGCTCTTTGGCAAAAGAAGCTAGTCCAGTTATTCCTTCAGCATCTCCTAGAGAAGAATAGAGGAGCAACAAACCACTCAAGTCATTTGCATGCTTCAAACACTCCTCTGCCATCTCAAGCTGCAAAACATAGTAAAACGGCAGCAGTTATGAGAAACTGATGAAAAGTAAATAAGCACATGCATTTTGCAAAAGTAAAATTACTAGGATGCTGCAGAAATCAACTCCAAAGCATCCTCGGCTACTTCACTACAAAAACAACAATAACAGAAAACAAAAAGAACAATAACAGAACTCCATTCTAGGCTAACTGAGTTGGATATATGAGTTCTCCAATCCATTTCCCTCCACCACGACCTTGGTTCATTCAAATACTCAGATTTCTCCAACATTTCTATTGGGCATTTAAAACTACTTGACTAAGAACAGAAACAGAGGGAAAAACTCCAACAGATGGCAGGACTACAGATAGAGCATCAACTATTATCCTATACAGAATTACTTGACTCTGCTACTTCCATCAACTACGAGTAAGAGAAGTGTTGATCGAGCAGCAACCACAACAGCCAGTGCATCATCCTTGAGTTGAGAATATTAAGTACAAATTTCTCCGACAACAAGAAAATGTTATGAATCAGAGGTTTTCTGCGAAAAATTTTTGGGAACTAAAATTCACTAGAATATTAAAGGAAGAAATGTAACATTCAACTTCTACATGTTTTCTCTTTGAAAATTCAGTAAGTTCCCTTTTCCTCTTGTCATAATTCCTTCACCAAAAAATTGGCTTAAGGGGAAATAAGTAACAGTTACCCTTCCACTAGACATGGCTAGGTCTCCCAACTGCTTCCATTTGGACTCACTTTGTGCCACTGCAGCAATTTCCTGCATATATAGAAAGAGTCGCAACTTATAACAACATAAAATTCTTTTGGCAGTGATAATTCTAAAAAGAGAGGTTCTGCAAGGAAACCCACATTTCACTACTTATTAGCCCTCACCTTTGCGATCTCTAATTTACCCATCTGTATAGCCAGTTCAAACCTGTAGTCAGGGTCTGTAGCAACTTCTAATGCTTCCTCTATCATGCCTCGTGATTCCAAGAAATGAGCAACGCTGGTAGCGAAAATCGTGCAATCAAACATCAGGAACTATATACTGACAAAGCAAACCCCCCACCCCCCGAAATCCCAAAAACAAATGGGCAGACAAACAAATAAAAATTCAGAGAAAAGAGGGAGCAACTAATTCTACTCAGAGGCTTAAATGAGTTAAATAAATAAAAGGCTGCTTTCTTGTAACGCACCGAGATCCCATCCCGAGACGTCACACGGTGCTTATGACCCGAAGGACCACAAGCTAACCCTTTTATTGATATCTGTACCTGTGCACTGCATAATGTCTGAAATAAATGCGGAAACTAGCCATAAGGTTCAACACATCTATGAATACACAAAACTGAAAACTGAATACTAATACACCCGTCTGAAAAGCCTCTAAACTGAACTGTAGAGTTGATGGGACAAGTCCCCAACTAACTCCGTCTACTGAAAATATAAACAAAGTCTGATGCAATAATAGTAAACTGAGATTCGTCCTCGAAAGAAGAGGACTCACTGCTACGACTACTGCTGCTGACTGGCACTGAACTGCTGAGGAAACTTTGGGTCTCGTGCCTCTGAACCTATGGTGCCAAATAGAACACCATAGCGCAAATGCATCAGTACAAGAATGTACCAAGTATGTAGACGAGGTAGGTTAAATGCAAGGGCTCATGCATGCATAGTATCTAAACTGAATAATCATGAAAATGCTGCACAAGAACACATACACATACATGAATGCATAGATCATAGTCACAATCATCACAACTCTAGAGACTGAAACTCAAATACTGCCTTTACTGCAGACTGAACTCACTACTGACACTGAAATATTGAGACACTGACTGATCTGATACTGATGACTGAGAAAATGGATGTACTTACATCGATGACTGAAATCTGAGCTTACTACTCTCGACTGACAAGATTAAAGATCAACCTCTCTAACAGATGATTAAGGAAACTATTATCAATGGTAAGGAACTCATCATATCTGAATCTGACAACAAGAACACTCAATAGAATCTGAGACTGTGATCAAGCCTGTCTGGCGGCATATCTATGAATATGATATCAAATAACTGTATATGAGACCAAGCCTATCTGACGGATGGTCCATGAATCAATGGAACTATCTGAGTTCCTCATAGAGATAGATGACTGTATCTGACAATCTTGATTTCTGAAGATTGATACTGAGACTGAGACTGAATCTGAAACTGAAACTATGGGAAGTAGTTACTTAACCGACATGCCCCAACCTACCACAGGTGGGGTCCAACCTGTAACCCCAGCTGGAAGGGTGTCAATACCGTGCCACGGGTAAAGACCTCTATCTGGTCAATCCTCTCTAGCAGATGACCCTTACCAGAAAGTCGACCTAAGGCAATATAATAGTCAAATACTCTCTCTCTAGAGGTGACAGCCTTTTTCCTGACGGTGACTCCTGTATCCTATGCTGGTTACGCAGTTCTGGAGGTCAATGATTGCTACTAATGACTCCGACCTCTCTCTCGCTGACGGGAGGAGCCGCCATCCCTTCCCTCACTCGGTGATAGTTTCTACTCCCAACTGAAAGACTCTGACTGAATTCTTAACTGAACACAACCGAATTGAATCTGATACTGATCATGTTTATCAAAAGATCTGACTAAGCTACGCTGAGATCACTTAGTTCCATATCTGACGAAAATGGAATTGAATCACGGTATCTGACTGACGATACAGAGCTTGAATAGATTATTCGGTCACTACCGAGATTAGAATTGAACACTTGCATACTGTTAGATTTGAGTTGAGTACAGAGCTGAGGCTAGATTACTAGCGATACGGACATTACAGAGATTACTGAGATTTCTAAGCTTTCTTACGTTCTGCAATTGTCTGAGGATACAGAGTTCTATAGCTCACTAAGTTCTGAGAATCATGGCTCGACTAGAATTATCGTGAAACTGACACGGGCTCTAGACAGCAGCTAAATTGTCGGGTATAAATACCCCCAGGACTCGATAACATAAAATTCCACCATCATCATCACAACCATTCATTCATTCATCATCACAGTCATTCATTCATCATCATTATCATTAAAGCATCTCTTCGAGTATTTAGGAAACATAACATACCTTCACCTTTACAATCATTAAGGCATCGCGTCAAGCATTTAGGAAACATCAACATATACTAGCGTAGGGAAACATGCTACTAGATTATACTTCCTTCAACAAGGTCTTACCTCAAGTACTTCACACCTAAATCAGTCTTGACATGTATTTGGACATTACATGATTTGGGGAAAACTTCATACTATCATGTCTCAACTTACTTGCTAACCACTTGGCATGTATTAAACGCTTAGCATATATCAGAGAGCACATAATTGGGGAATTTACAACCATCATATCTCGACTTGTTCACTAAGGTCTTTCAACAACACTAAGCAAGTACGGGTTTACACCTGCTTGGGAATTTCATACTATCATGGCACATTTCACTCACTAAGGCATTTTATCAAACACTAGGCATGCATGGACTAGCTCCCAATTTGGGGGTTTCCGGTTCAACATACTATAATGGCCCTTATGCTTCATCTAAGCTCTTTATCAAATTTATGGGGGACATGCTTCGCTTATTCAACCATTTCTACTCCTATTTAACATGAACACTTTCTATAGGAAGCATCATTAAGAAAGTTCATCACCATCCTCACAAGAATTCCACATACTAGGGTTCATCACCACCAACACAAGAATTCCACATACTAGGGTTCATCACCACCAACACAAGAATTCCACATTCTAGGGTTCAAGTTCATAAATCTTGTAGACAAACATGAATCAAAACTCAACAACACATGGAACATCAATTTCAACTCACATGAATCATTAACAACTCATAAACATAAGATCTTTGAGTTTTAGAAAAGGGTACTTGAGCTTCTTGGATGAAAGGGACCCAAGAATCAACATCTACATACCTGGGGAAACTCTTTTCTTGAAGATTCTTGGAAAGATTTCTTGATTCCTCTTGATTTTTGTTGAAGAAAAAGAGAGGGTTTTGATTTTGGAAACCCTAGTTTTTGGAGTGAAAGGAGAGAAAATGAGGCCAAATCCCATGTAAGGGAGTATATATAGAGGTTGGGAAAAGCCCCTTTTCGCCCTTGAAATTAAACTGAAAAATCCTGATTTTACATGCTGGCGCGACGCGCCATAATCGCGCTAGCTCACTGGAATTTGGACAATTGAGAAACTGCACGATGGCGCGACGCGGTGGAGCATTGCCCCCTTGGTTGCAAACTAAAACTATACCGCGATGCGGCGGAATCGCGGAGGTTCACTGGAATTTAACAATTGCCATTTTGGCTGGCTCCGCGACCAATAAAGTGTCAGGTGGCACACTATCACACTAAAATGGCTCCAACTCTTCACCCGAGTGTCGGATTTGGGTGAATTTGGTATCGATGGAGAGCTTATTCAATGCTCTACATGACAGAAAGTTGAAACTAGGAAAATTCCACATGATTCAAAGTATTTCATACTTAGGAAGATATTTCTGAAACTTTTTGACTCGGATTTCCGCTTTACTGAATACGCTCTAAGGCTCAGACTGGAAGAGGACTTTGCGGGGTATTACATTTTTATAAAGCTATATTTACTAGAAAAACAATGCCTCAGAATGTAGGTAAAAAGCCAGTAGCACGATAGCTGTTCCTCGGTCTCAGTCCATTCAGTCAAGCCAGAAGGCAATCGACCAGTGTGGTCAGCGGCATTCATTCAGTGGTCCTATTCAGATGGATGAGACAGTTCCAAGACCTACAAACTAAGCTTGCATTCAACATAACTTATATACGAGCCAAGCACCAGACATATACATTTTACAACACAAATTACAACATTGGCATCTCTAATTTTAGAGATCCAGTACATCACATTCTACAACCATGTTGAAAGATTTAACAAGGCAAAAAACCTGTTGTGATGCTCCTTAGGAATTGAGGGTAAGACCTCATTTGCTCTGTCCCAGTCACCACGCATCACAAGTGTCTTGTACTCAATCAAGCCAAGCAGTAGAGTATATCCCACGACACTACAGGAAAGGAGATGAGTTTATGAATCTATTGAAACAATTCTTGGTTTCGCTTATTATAAACTCACACAAGCTTACTCACTTAAACTCCTTGTCAATCAGGAAAACCCTGCTCTGATTAGCAAGATATCCCAGCAGGTACATGGGCCGATCAAGGTGGTACATTGTGGTCACCTAAAATTAACAAAAAGTGCCCCTAAGACAGAATGAGAAGAGATGTTTTGCAGACAGAATTTCCGAGAGCATTATAAATGATCTATCATACCTCACCACCAACACAATAATTTAGTCTCCAGGAAGAACTATTGTAAATGAAGCAATCCCCGACCCAAATTCCAGACCTGACACGTTCATTGATCTCATTAAGCAGTTCAAAAGCTTCTTCAACACCTTGTTCATCTACTGATCTTCCACTATCTAAATGTGCGGAGACTACATCTCGCTGCAGGTTTATCATCATATAGTAGGAGAATTGTTAATACAATAATGCACAGAAAAAAAAAACTTTTACCACATAAACTTTAAAACTAGAAAAAGAGAGCTATTACATTATACTTAAGTACGTAAAACGATGTATCACTTGCAATGGCCACCAGATCACCACTGTCGGCCCAGTATAGATTCTGAAGAAGATGAAGCAAAAGAACACAGCAGAAAATTAGAACTACCAGCTAGAATAGTAAAGCACAGCTCTATTCTATATCGAGGTAAAGTTTTATATATCTTACTTTGACATTAACATCAATTCTCCGTATCAACCTGCACTCAACCCAATCATAGAAACAAATGAAATCATTTGAGCACATTGCCAATAAAGCACCCCCGTAGATGCGCTCAGCAGAGAAAGTAGGCCGGATGCTCTTCTTCTCCTGGAGGATATCATCATAGTTTACTTTTTTTTTTGACAAAAAGATATCATCATAGTTTACTTTATTTTGAGAAAACTAATCATCATAATTTACTTTTGGGTCAGAATTTGAAGAAATAAACTAACTACTTCTTGTTTGCGCTTCAAGATAAAGAGAAAGTAATTGCATTTAAAAGTCTATTTAACTAGTTGCACGAGGTGAACTAGTAACTTATTTGTCAAGCTTGGTCAGATGTAATTCATTAATAGAAAGATTTAAAGCAGAAAGTGAGGGAGGGAAGAGGGGCTGCGCCCTGAGGTTAATGGATTCCAATATTTGAAGCAATGCATCATGAGACAAAATAAATGACAGCTAATGCAAATCATAAAACAATTGCAAAAGGCATTGGAAGGACAAATTTGGACCTGGAAATTTTTGCTGAAGATCTTAATCTTTGAAGTACTTTCCCTCACAGCATATTCTCCATCCGAAGACCAAACAAATTCCAAAGCTGAGCCAAATGACCTATTTCTCCAAGCCAGAGCAGTATATATGATATATTCTCCATCTCCACAAACAACCACAAACCTTCCATTTGGATTATGCTTCAAGTTCTGTGAAAAAGAAGTGCAAGATTTTCAGTAAATGAACTTCAGCAGTCAATCTTCTAATGCTAACCCAATTTAAAAAGACAGAAAACGCTAATTACTATATTATATCCACAGTTTTTAAACTACTATAGGATGAAAGGCCAACAAGACCTTTTTATAGCCATGGTTTTCTGGCCAGCCTGCGCACACCATGACTAATTCACAGGGTACCTGCTACCTCACACCACCACAAGTACCAGGTAACTATGTCCACCAAGATTTTGATACAACAACAACAACAACAAACCCAGTGTATTCCCACCTAGTGGGGTCTGGGGGGGTAAGATGTATGCAGTCCATACCTCTACCTCTAAAGAAGTAGAAAGGCTATTTCCGATAGACCCCCGGCACAAGGCACGAGATACCACACAAACACATAGTAAAACACAGCACAAGATTACATAACATAAATACGGCACCCATAAGTAATATAAAACAGAGGAAAGCACACAGATTCGTAATAAAACATGGAACACGGACTCATAACAGGAATAAAACCCCCACCAAGTAATTCCCTACACTAGCGACTCAAACTGGCCCTAGTCCTCTGCCCTAATTCGCGTCCTCCAGACCTTCCTATCTAGGGTCATGTCCTCGGTGAGCTGTAACTGCTCCATGTCCCGCCTAATCACCTCACCCCAGTACTTCTTCGGCCTACCCCTACCCCGCCTAAAACCATCCAACGCTAGCCTCTCACACCTACGGACCGAGGCATCCATGCCCCTCCTCTTCACGTGTCCGAACCATCTCAATCGGGCTTCCCGCATCTTGCACTCCACTGGAGTCACACCAACCTTCTCCCGGATAGTCTCATTCCGAACTCTATCCCCTCTAGTCAGCCCACACATCCAGCGCAACATCCGCATTTCTGCCACCCTCATTTTTTGGATGTGGGAGTTCTTAACTGGCCAACACTCCGCTCCATACAACATGGCCGGACGAACTACCGCCCTGTAGAATTTGCCTTTAAGCTTGGGTGGCACCTTCTTATCACACAGCACCCCCGACGCGAGCTTCCACTTCATCCATCCCGCCCCAATACGGTGCGAGACATCCTCGTCAATCTCACCGTTACTCTGGATCACGGACCCGAGATACTTGAAACTCTCCCTCTTACATACCTCCTGTGATTCCAGCTTCACTACTACCTCATTCTCCCGCCTCACGTCATTAAACTTGCATTCCACATACTCTGTCTTGCTTCTGCTCACCCTGAACCCTTTAGACTCAAGGGTTTGCCTCCACACCTCTAATTTGTCACTCACACCCCCTCGAGTCTCATCTATCAGAACTACATCGTCTGCAAAAAGCATACACCACGGCACCTCCCCTTGAATACGCCGCGTCAACACATCCATCACCAACGCAAACAAAAAGGGACTAAGAGTAGATCCCTGATGCAACCCTGTCAGGACAGTGAAATGCTCTGAGTCTCCTCCCGCCGTCCACCAAGATTTTGATAGATGGGAAGAAATCAACTAAGTGTTTTTGTCTTACATTGGGATTTGAACATGAGACCTCATGGTTCTCAATCCACTCCATTGACCACTGGGCCGCACCCTTGGTTGCATGAAAGCCCAACAAGATTAAAATGAATTCTTCAAGGCTATTAAAACTGAAAGCAAAGCGAAATTGGGAATATAAAAAGAACAACTTCTCGGGAACGCATCAATAAAGATTAATCACCCATTCAACATATAAAGTTCAACTATGGTGTATAGTTTCAAGTACAAGGACAGCTTGTTTCACAAAAGAGTAATAACAACAACCTTTCACTAGGAACCTATCTGATTCACTTGTTTTAGTTTTTAATAACCCTAATTCACTTGTTATAAAACAGGTTATACAAGATTACACCAATATGCATATTCAGTGTTCAAACTCACTTGTGGGTAGAGGTCACAGGATCCCAATTCCTTGACAGCCAAAGGCAGTCTTTCTCCATCAGCGATCTGATAAATAAAGCAGACACAGAATTCATATCACTACCGAGGTAGTAAGAACAATCAGGTGCGCAAAAGTAGAGGTAGTGTGATGTATACCTCATAATCTGCCCCTACACTCTTGATATTAACAGTCTGAACTTCATTGTGCTTAGCCCAAACAACTTTTCCACTGTTATCCATACTGGCAACAGGTACTTCTCGACCAAGTTTTACCATGATAGTTCCCTCATCATAACCAATTACAACCCTGTAAATATAGCAAAATAATCATACCTGCAACTAGAACTAAAGATACATAGAACCCAAATGAAAATAATAACAATGGTGTCCGGGCCAACTTGTGCGCACCTCGACTAATTCCACCGGATACCTGCCACCTCCCACCAGCACAGGTACCGTTTGATTCAGTCCACCAAGGCTTGACAGATGAAAAAAATTACCTAGTGTTTTTGTCTCCACTGGGATTTGAACCTGAGACCTCATGGTTCTCACCCCACTTTATTAAGCACTAGGTCACACCCTTGGGTGCACAAGGATCACAACTAATATGATGATCTAATTCTTTTCTTAGCCAAAGATACTTCGTCAATTTGTTAGGCACACAGCTAATAATGACCTTTCCCTATTTCCTTGTCCAGAAAAACTTTTCTAGCTATGAAGCAAACTAATTGAAAAGCAAATTGAAGTTACAAGCAAATGTATGAACTTCAAAGAGAACAAATACAGCTATAAATTAATTGAAAAACCGCACCTCCTTGAACTTCTCATGTAACCAATTGCCCATACTCTTTCAAGACCGTAATTCAAAGTGTTCTCAAGTCTACATGAAGATGCCAACAAACAAAAAGGATTAGTAACTCAAGCACAAACAACTTAAGAGAGAATATAAGAAGTCAGAATAACAAGAATGCATACAAAACCAATTGACTCATCATTTCAGAACACAGAGTCACTGCAGAATATAAAAACTTTTAAGTTAACCAATCATTTTCGCCCCAAAAAAACTGAAAGTGAAAAAGCAACATCAGGATTTTGCCACTGATTAATTTTACCGTGAGATGTTAAGCTTCAGCCTAACATAGGAAACGGGAAACCTACTTCAGCTCTAGCGTACGACAGAAAAGGGGTTTTGAACAACGTTTCAATGTACCAACTGATTTGGCTCAAAAGTATCTCATAAAGCTATCAAGGTCCAGCTTTGGTATAAAGATGTGTAAATCCAGCACCATATGATAGATTATGTTTGTATAACACAAACAATTTGGGGAAGGATACCCATTTGTCCCTCAGTCCAAACACCCACAACACAAAGAAGTTCCTCCAGGTAACAAGGACATGAAAATACCACTATAGTCTGGAAGAGAAAGCACGATTATTATTGACCCGAACAGAGAATCCATATGGACCGATTACACTCAAAGTCCTTTCCAATATATGAATGGAACTGAGAACCTAGAAATGCAATAAGAGGGTGAAAGTATAAAGAAAGGATGATGAGAAACGAGAAGTTTCTATACCATCTCAGGCTGCTATTTGGTTCATCCCAAACTAACTGTCCCCATTTTAGTTTCTCGACTTGAAAATCGGATTTCCAAAAGGAACATATTAGATAGCATATAATCTTTGTTTTTAAGGAATTTAAAAGTGAAAAAGCTGCGCTAACATCTGAAAAGGGGTCACATGTAACTCTTGTATTACTAATTTGATGCAAATAGTTCTTTATAGGAAAATGGTCATAATTCTATTAAAACTAGACACTTCATGCAGCTTGAAAACCGTAACAAGTCCTCAGTGGTGAAGACACAGCTCTTAATAGATAAAGTATGTCTCACACTATATATTGGTTTCAACTGTAAATCAATATTAAAATTTCACATAGCCTTCTAGTTACCTGATTCAACTGATTTAGACAACTCCAAATAATAATAGAAAAAGATTTTCCTCTTTAAAATGGCTAAAATATGTGCATATACATGTAGCGCAATCAATGTGTTCTCGAAGGTAACAGAAACCACTGCCCAGAAAGAGTCTTTTTTAAAAACACTGCGCAAATCAATCTTTTGTCATTGATATGAAAATCTTGAACTAATCTGAGATAATTAGGTAATCCAAACATTACCTATAAGTGGTCGAATGCCATATACGAACCGTACCATCTTCAGAACCAGTTATTATAATTGGAAGCTCTGGATGAAAACATACAGCAGAGACATTGTGGGTGTGGCCTTCAAGAGTCTGAACACAACTTTTTGTTTGATAGTCCCACACCTGTTTCATGGATACCAATACATAAATAATTCAAATCCCATATGTAAACAATAAAAATGGAAAAGATAAAAACTAGCAAACCTTAGCAGTGTGATCATCAGAACCAGTAATCAGATAGGGCTTATCACCCCCAGTGAAATAGTCTACACAATTAACCCCTTTAAGATGTGCATCCAGTGTGAAGTTTGGATCAGGAGAGCCAAGGTTCCAAATCTAAAAACATTAACACAGGTGAATGACATGAATGAATATGTTAAACCAATTTCTTGGAGGAGGGATGGAATGAGACGAGGAAGGGCAAAACGTACTTTTATAGTCCGATCAAGAGATGCACTAGCAAAAGTATTGGTGTCTTTCGGATTAAAGGTGACTTGCATCACATAATGGGAATGACCTTCAAATATTTGAGTGCATAACCATCCCTTCTCCCAATCCCATAGTTTTATTAGCATGTCATCAGATGATGACAGCACATATGGTAGTGTAGGATGGACAGCCACACACCTAATATAATCTGTGTGTGCCTCGAACACTTTGACTTTATCCATGGTATTGTAATTGTAAACACGAATAAACATGTCATCAGCACCAGCAACAACCCATTGCTTGCATGGTATAAACTTTGCTGACCTAACTGCAAAACAAATAACTTAGGCATTTAGAAATATCACAAACGTTAAATAAAGTGAAACGTTGCTCCGGATGACACAAACTAACCTGGTAATTCAGTAACTTCAAAAGATTTTGCCATTGTCTGCATCAAAATGAATTATACATCAACATTCTAGTCGACAATGCAATTTAATGCATTTTTTGATCAATTTTCAGAAGTGTAGATACAATCTATTTTTCATATTAGCTAACCATAGAAGTTAGATTTGTAAATAAGCAAAGAATAGTAGCATCTTGATGATTCAAAGGAGGAGAATACTTCATTTAAAATTCGGAACTCTTGTGAATACCATTAGCGATTTCAGATACAATATTTAAGTGACAGTTTTTCTAACTTGTTGGTGTGGCTAAAACAAGATGTTACCCTGAAGAATGTAAAGCAAGTAAAGGAAGAAAAGGTAACGGATAGAGAGCCAGAAGGCAAGCACAGGTAAAGAATAAATCAAAGTGACTCAAGTTCACTAACAAACTTACCTTTTTGAATAAACAGCGTTAAAGACATAATCATTTCACATCTATCAGTAACTCTCTTCCAGGTTAACCAGGCTCCTAATAGTCAACAACTTGCTAATATCTTGCATTACAATATTGGCTCCCTCCCCACGAAGTATCTGGGTTTACTTCTTGGGGAAAAGGATAACTCCGCAGTTACTTGGAATGGGGTTACCGAGTAATGGCGACGAAGTAGTCAAACTGGAAGCAACAAAACACTCTAATTAACCGTGTTACTAGATGCTTTCCCCACTTACACCCCATGTCACTCTTTCCTACCCCTAGCTCTATCTTAAAATGCATGGATAAATTGAGAAGAGATTTTCTTTGGAATGCAACACAAACAAAATAAATTCCCCTTGTTATGTGTAAAAATATTTAATTTGACCAAAATTTTGGTGGTATAGGAATTATGAATTTGAACACCATGAAGGAAGTCAGTAATGAAATAGCATTGGAAGTTCAAAGTGTTCAAAAAGGAGGGAAACACACTTCCGAGGAAACAGTTTTTTAATAAGATAAGGTAAAGCACTTTGGAGAAGATGCTGATAGAGAAATTTATTCTGGAAGCTCCCTGGTATATCAGAATCTCAAGTTCACCACATGGCACTGTTTACGGTAACACACTGGACAAATTTAGTTGCAAACTAGAGATTTTTACTAGGAAATGACAGAAAAATCAGTATACAAGCGTGTGGCATAGAGTTCCGGGTGCAAACCTTGTAAACCAAGGTTCAGATCCAACAGAAACAGAAAACTAGCCAATTTTCTCCCTTCTATCTAAGTCTTGATGGATAGAGCTATCTAGAACCTGTGCTGGTGAAATATCAATTGTTTATCGTCGCTTTTTCAGGATTACACCCATTGGCAACGAAAAATCTGCATTAGAGCCTTGATGACGACACTGAAGCACCTGCTAAGCAAGGTGAAGTGCTCATGCCTCGCACAGTGTATAAGCGCGACTTTGACAGCACTGTCAGGTGGAATAGTTATAAGTGCGACTGTGACAGCACTGTCAGGTGGAATAGTCCATGTGCGTGCAAGCTGGCCTGGACACCACCGTTTTCACAAAAAGAAAATCAAATTTTGGAAAATGCTTGGTTGGGATACTTACCCTTATAAGAATAGCTACAGACATTTATATCACTCCTCATCTCCACAGTGCTGAATTTGTTGAGTTTATAGTACTCAAGAATGATACCGTTTGTTAGAAGAAACATTAATGACAGGGAAGTTCAAAGAACATGTGACTTGAAGCAAACTTCTAGACAACACTGTTCTGAATCTATATCAGTGTCATTCACTAAATGGGGGAGATTATCAGATGGAGACGATGTTCTAAAAATCTAACACAGATTGCTGGTCATGAAAAAGATTTGGCACAGAAAGACACCTCTACAGTTTTCCTGTTTTTCTTGGTTAGTGGCTAGGGAAACCTGCCTCGCACAAACTAATCTTCAGAGAAGAGGGAGTCAGCTGTGGAGAGATGTCCTCTATGCAAAGAACATCAGAAAATGCTAGTCAATCTATTTTGCACTGCAAGGTGACTCGCCAGCAGTGGTGCAAGTTTTTAGCCGTACTGGGACCAGGCCACACTCCAGTTGAGCTTCTGAAGTCTGGAACAGAATGAAATAAATAAGAGTAATCAACAAATCCAGAATACTATCCCCAGGCCGTTTCGTGGACAGGTTGGACCAAAAGGAACCATAGAATTTTTTAAGGCAATAAGAGAAATATACTTAACCTTAAGTTTAGCTCAATGTCCATGGTAACTTTTTGGTGCAACCTAGACTATGTATAGGATGTGGATGCTACGTTAGATATAATTGGAATTTGGAAACTTGCACAACTTGTAACTATATGTGGCACTAACTCAATGTTTTTCTTTCATTGATAAAATTCTTTATTAAGTATCAAAAGAGTTTGCATATCATCTTTTTTTGATAAATAAGTTTGCATATCATATCATCTTTCTATCCTTCCATCCAATCTCCCAACAAAGTCTGCTACGTAAACATATTCACACATTGAAGAATGAACACACGCCCAACACAAAAGGTCCAGTGGTCACGTTCCATGACATGTTCATTTAAGTGTGGCCTGAACTGAGCTACCACCAGACCAGCAATTCTAGGTCTCCCCATTTGCATATGAAGATTGGGTATAAGGCCATAAAAGATAAACCATCTCAGCATATCACGTTACGCACATTCTGTTTCGGAACATCCAAAATCTATGGCATTCTATGAGAATGTCACACATGTTTCTCAGAAGATTCAAGTAGAAAACACCACAATTTTTGGTACCTGGGTCTGGTAGTTCCATATGCACACAGTCCCTGAATACAAACTTGCCAATATCCTGCAAGAAGGAAGACAAAGAATGGGCTACAGAGAGCAAAAATTAATGATAAAATAAACATCTCATCTTAATCAAATGAACCCAACATCATACTAAGTTCAACCCCACTCTATCTCCCACTTAGAATATAAACAAAAAGTTAATACATATTTTTCTTTTCCTAGAAAAGTATCCCTCGAATAAACAATTCAATAAACTACCTCAATTCATGACTATTTGATGTCATCTCAATGAATTCTCTATATCCATTTCCCTCTAGTAGGGCACAGTCTTTCCAACATATAACATTTCAAAATTAGAAAGCAAGCATGCATCAGAAAACATATTGATCTAAAGGGCATCACGGTGCACTAAAGCTCCCGCTATTCGCGGAGTCTAGGAAGGGCGGGCCACAAGTTTCTTACGCAGCCTTGCCCTGCATTTCTACGAAAGGTTGTTTCTACGGGTCACATGACAACAATTTTACCAGTCATGCGAAGCCCCCTCCCCCCCCCCCCCCCCCCCCCCCCCCAAAAGAAAAAAAAAACACCCTCCAAAGATGACATATTGATCAAATTTCATAAAACGGAAGTTCCATTACCATGGTTCGGTGGGATGTAGATCCACTGACTTTACCCTTTCCGATCTTTGAGCAAGTTTTCTCTGATCCAATAACAACAGTCAGCACAATGTAGAAAAAAAAAAACACTACCACATACAGCACATACAGAACCACCAGTAGTATTCGAATTCGAATGAATGGTACATACCTTAATCTCCAACCTGAGAGGCTGTCATTTCGAGTTCCAGATTGAAAAGATAAACAATGCAGCAAGTTCAATTAAGTTAGTAATAACATTGTCCCAAAAGTTACCAAGTCAAAAAAAAAAAGTACCAGATCTCAAACAAATGAAACCCTGACAATTGGTGAGAACTTAGTAATATGGCTATACACTTATAAAACATATATAAAAAATTCGAGCGGAAGATACCGTCACTTGGCGCCTCTAAAATGAACCGGATCGGATATGAATCAGATCCGAGAACGCGAAAGTCAAAAACGAATGACTGAAACAAGAAAAACTCACCATTTTGTGAATGAATTGAGTTGATCAGAGAATATAAATGAAAAGCCCAAGAGATCAGATGGGGAAAAGATCCAGTACGGCGAAGAGATCTTCTAACTGTGGAATTGCTTGTTGTGACAACGAGGGGAGAAACAGAGATGGAAAGCAAATAGAAAAATCAGTAGAGCTGTTTTACTCATCTAACACCGGAATCTCTCTATACACAGGCCCAACACCAAATGTTCAGCCTTTCAAATCCTTCTTCTATACAAATAAAGATTAATATTTCACATAGACAAGTTACTATAATTTAAGTACCATTTTACTATATATACTAATACAGTAAATATTTAAGGCTGAAACATACAAACTATATAATTTTTGGAAATTCCAATACTTAGAATCATTTGATTGGTGAAATAGAGAATTAGAATACCATGTTAAATAATTATTTATCTAATTCTCGATATGTTGTTTTTGTTATCTTTGGAATTAGAATTTTTCGGGGTTGTTTATACCATATTTATGATATATATTTTATATTATATTTTATGTGAAATAATAATCTCAAAATTACCAATTTCAAGATAAAGCAATAAAATTATAATTTTTTCTTCCTCGAGACTCTCCAATTATATTTTAAGAAAAGATTAAATTAAAAATAGTGTTATGAATGTATATATATTATAGTAAATGTCTATTAAAAATATAGATAAGATCTATCAAGATCTAGTTGATATTTATCAGGATTGAAGTATCTGTCTTTTAATCAGAAACTAGGAGTATTATATCTATAAATATTTGAAATATCTGCTTTTTAGTTTACCGTAGAAAGTTTTGTTCATTGTATCCTTTATTTTATGATCTCTCATCCTTCAAGAGAAATAAAGAAGAATCTTTTTTTCTCTCTATTTATTCTTGTTTTCTTTCTTTATATTTCATAACACGTTATCAGCACAAGACTCTGTCGTCTCAAATTTGAAGGCTAAGGTATTATTTTACTTCTTTTCATATAACTAATAATCTTACCAAACTTGAGTTTGTTGCCTCGAACAAAAACTACCTCTCATGGGGGTTGGATGTTGAAATCCACTTAGATGCTATGGATCTTGGAGACGCAATAAAGAAAGAAAATACAACATCTAATCAAAATCGTGCTAAGGCTATGGTTTTCTTGCATTATCATCTTGACGAAATTCTGAAAATTGAATACCTTACTACTAAGGATCCACTATTTTGTGGAATAGCCTAAAAGAAAGATTTGACCACCTGAAGATGGTCATCCTCCCAAAAGCACGATGTGAATGCATATACTATAAAAATAAGATATTGGGTTCAAACTTCATCGATTTATTGCCTTAGACGCCTTTATATAGATAAGACATCAAGTTTGGATCCCAATGCACCATATTATTGATATAATGATGCTAAGACAAAATAATGTGTTTTTGTGAAAAGTCATGAAAGAAACATGTCTTATTGAATATGCTTCATTCCCTGAAGTGGATGTGGTAGCAATGCTTAATATGTCTGAAAAAAGACAAGTGATTCAACGTACGAATATAAGCGTGGAGGGACAATATGATAATAATTATCAAAAGTGATAATATTTTCACACGCTTATCATAATTATAAGATATGTTAGAGAAAATTTCTTTACAATCATATGTATGCCTCGATTTGCTCTTGAAGTAGCAATATCTTAAAAGAGGCTATAAGTTATCATAATTTGATAGGTTTAAGGCACAATTATATTACATTTATGAGGAATGGGAGTTTATTAAAGCAAACGTGCACGTGATTGTGATGGTATCACAACTCATCTCTGAAAGAGGCTGAATAACTGAGAAGAGTTATTTTGAAATCTACTTAAAAAATAGTAAATCTGAAATTTATTCATATAATAGTAAATCTAAAATTTACTAAAGTAAAAGGTACATGTCATGGTAAACTTGGAGTTTGCTAGAATAAAAGTTCATAAATTGGCATGAACGATTGCGACATCCCGAAGATGTGCATACTGAGTATCTAACATATATTGAAGAATTAGAAAATTCTTCATTATTTTAATATTGTTTGTTCTCATAATAAGTTGGTTGGACCAACTAATGTTGGAATTTGATCCCTCAAAATCTGAAAAATATAAAAGGTGAATAAGGGTTCATTCACCTTTCATGTGATATGTTGAAAATATGCATTAATAAGATAATCACATGTACATTTATTGTCAACTTGTAGTTTGACAATCATAAAGTTGCTTGCTCAATGAAATTAAGTTAAGAGCATAACTTTCAGATTGTATAATCAAGACAATTTATCTTGATAATGATGGTTTGACATTAAATGTCTTTGATAAATAGCTAAATCATTGCTAATGAGAAAAAGTATCATGTGTTGATCTAAAATATAATATATTACATACATTAGCACTTGTATGCATTAAACCAATAGATTGTGATTATTTCTTCCCTCTCAATTAGTTCAAGGTCATGAACCAAATATTTCATCTGATAGTTTTGATGTGCGGTATACGATTGATGAATATATCATGATGCATAAAGATGGAATCCTCAAAAAAGATAGAGGATGTATGTTAGTTTTCCTAACATAAGGGGGAGATTATAAGAGCCATGAAATATGTTAGAAATTATCATCATATCCTCATTCAAAAGACAATTCAAGTCAAATGCCGAAAGCATATCATATTAAGCTGCAAATGCTCCTATTTTGTGTTCATAAAGGACAATGTCTATGCATGCGTGAAGCATGGTAGACCAATCGGTTCCAAATGAAATAATCCTTGAAAAGGATAAGGAACAAATAATCGTAATAAGAAGGCAATGTGCTCTTAAAGAGCTTGCGACATAACACTTCATGAAACCTTATGAGAGGTTCAGGTACCTGAAAATAATGAATTAATAAGATCTCAAAATATTATGTCACACTGTGAATCGATACAAAATGATATATCATTAATATCTTTGATACAATACTGACGCAATATTGTAAAAGATTACGAGGATCTGAATTCTATGTTTATTTAAGCATGCTAACGTAGAAATATTTATCAAGTGACATGAAAGAATGCATCTTGGTTAGCATAACACTTATTTGATTTGTAGCCCAAACACTTAAAGATGTCACACATATTGATATTGTCACTCGACAAATATCCATATGAAAATCCCTAAAGGATTCAAAATACTTGAAGCATATAAAGTTTCTGGAAAACTTGTTTATTATCCTTATGAGGTATAGATTGATGGTTTGAAAATCATTGAAACTCTTGGAGAGTTTTCAAAAGAAATAAGATTATTTGCTGAAATGAGAAACATACCGAATTGGATTGGTCTTGAAGTACCATATCTTAGTCCAGTTGGTGTACTAATGTATCCTGCAAATACTACAAGGCTTGATATAGCCTTTTTAGTTAATTTGTTAGCAAGATACAGTGGAGATATCGAAATGAGATCAAACATATGATCTTATTTTATTCTGAAGCTTGCAGTCTCAATCTAATTGGTATGATGATACTGGGTACTTATTTGACCCTTATAAAGCTCGATCTTAAATAAGTTATGTGTTCACATGGAGATACTGCCATATCTTAGAGATATATAAAGCAGTCTATTGTAGCCACTTCATCAAACTATGCTGAGATGATAATTATTCATGAAGCAAGCCAAGAGTGTGTGTGATTGAGGTCCACGATGCATTTCATTCATGAAAAATGTGGTTTGAAATGTGACAAAGTACCCATGATTTTTTATGAGGATAATGCAGCATGCACAACACAACTTAATGGAGGACTCAAGGAAATAGAACGAAGCGTATTTCGCCAAAGTTTTTCTATATACATAAGTTATAAAAGAATAGTGATATTAACCTGCAACAGATTCATTTAAGTGAAAATATGGATGATTTATTCATCAAGTCTCCTCCAATTGCAACTTTCAAGAAGATGGTGCACAAGATCGGGATGCAAAAGTTTATTGATGTTCTCATCAGGGGGAGGACATACGCGCTGTACTCTTTTTTCCTTTCAAGGTTTTGTCCCACTGAGTTTTTCTTGTGTGATTTTTAATGAGGCAGTCTATATGCGTATTGTTAGATATGTGTACTCTTTTTTCTTCACTAGATTTTTTTTCTACTGGTTTTTTCTAGTAAGATTTTAATGAGACATATTAGCTATCAATTAGACATTCAAGGGGGAGTGTTATAAATGTATTTACATTATAGTAAATGTCTATCAAGAATATAGATAAGATCTAGTTAATATCTATCAGGATTTGAAGTATCTGTCTTTTAGTCAGAAACTAGGAGTATTTTTTTCTATAAATAGAGGGGTTTTGTTCATTATATCCCCAATCTTATGATCTCTCATCCCTAAAGAGAACTAAAGAAGAATCTTATCTTCTCTTTCTATTTATTCTTCTTGTTCTTTCTTTATATTTCATAACAAATAGAACCTTTTTTCAATTTATCTAATTTGAACTAAACACATATTTTATATTGCACCTGTTGTCACAGCCCAAAATGGGATAAGATATGTCATCACCTCTGAAGCCTTGGGGTTTTACATATCAACTCAGAAGATTCAATTGGATCATTCTTGACATAGAAGAATGAGAAAGGAAAGGTATAGTGTGCTATGAAATTCCAACACTTTAAGTTAAATGAGAAAAAAAAAGCTTAAACTTCAACTGTTCAGGAGTACGAAAAAGCAAATGTGGTCTAAGCAAGACGCCTTGAAATTCCATTATGTAGGTATTGGACAATAAAATTTGAGACCCAAAAATAAATAATTGGGATAAGAAAATATTATAACAATCATTTTATTAATTTCAATATGGGAATGTTACAATCACTATGATTCCTCTGATTCGCCTTTTCAAATATAAATTCAAGGGTTTCGAGTTTGATCTTGAATTTGAACTTGATTTGTGAACTTAATGGATTTAATCTTGACTTATACTTGAATTCAAGAATTTTGAGGCTTGTTCTTGAATCTTGAATGCTTGAATTTGTAGACAAATTTACGGTGTTTGATCCACGAGCTCTCTCTTGCTTCTTGTTAGAATTGTTCGTCTCTCTTTTGAATTATGAAACCTCTTTTTATAGTTGTAGGAAGGAAAGAGTCATGGTGAATATGGACTTATTTTGAACAATCAAATTTAAGTGACATGACGCCTTTTTATCGGTTTTTGATTTCACTAGACATGTTGCATATTTTGACATGTGGCACAACCTTATTGACTCTTTCACTTGACTTGACATGTCACGTTATTCCACATGTGGCACCCAATTGGGCCTCTAGAATAATATGACATTTTGGGCTTAGCAAAGTTAACTCATTATTTGTGGGTAAATCTCAAGAATAGACCCAAATTGGGGTGACTTTCAAATTTTAGCCCCAAATAAAGAAGCTTCTTAAAATAGCCTTTACCTATTAACTAATATTTTTTGGACAAAATTGTCTCTGACCAATGGAGTAATTACATAAATGATCCTCAAAATGAATAACAACTCTATATTTATATTTTTCAACTTTTATTTTTTTTCTCTTTTTAATTTTACTTTGATTTTTCTTTTTTTTTTTCTTTTTCTCAACTCTTACCTTTTTTCCCTTTTTCCTCTTAACTTCTTTATTTTTCTTTTTTATTTTACTTTGATTTTTATTTTTTCTTTCCTTTTTTTTTTTCATTTTAATTTTTCTCAACCCTTATTTTTTTCCTTAACGCCTCTCAACGTCTACTTTTATTACAATTTTTTTTTTTTTTAAAATTTTTCTCGACCTTTATTTTTTTTCTTTATCAACCTTTATTTTTTTCCATTCTCTCTCAACCGCTACATTTTCTTTGATTTTTTTTTAATATTTTTCTTTATTTTCTTCTTTTTCCGTAATTTTTATTATTTTTGTTCTTCTCTTCGATTTCTTCCATTCAAGTTACATCTCATGAGCAAAATTTGACACTATCATATTATAAAGGCAAGACTTATGACATTCAAACAACAAACTACGTTTTATGGGCAAGAGTTAACACTACCACATTGTAGAGGCAAGACTTACGACTTTCAAATAACAAGTTATGTTTCATGGGCAAGAGTTGAGACTACCACATTGTATTTTGATTTATGAGATGTTTTATAACTCTTATTTTAGAGACAAGACTTAGCTCAGGGACTTTCAAACAACAAATTATGCCCCATGGGCAAGAGTTGATTCTACCACGTTATGTTTTTATTTATGAGATGTTCTATAACTATTGCCTTAGAGGCAAGAATTAACTTAGTGACTTTCAAACTACAAATTATGCCCCACGGGCAAGAGTTGACTCTACCACGTCATATTTTCATTTATGAGGTGTTCTAAAACTATTGCCTTAGAGGCAAGACTTAGCTCAAGGACTTTCAAACTACAAATTATGTCCCACAGACAAGAGTTGACTCTACCACGTTATGTTTTCATTTATGAGATATTCTACAACTATTGCCTTAGAGGCAAGGCTTAGCTCAAAGACTTTCAAACTACAAATTATGCCCCACAGGCAATAGTTGACTTTACCACGTTATGTTTTCAATTATGAGATGTTCTACAACTATTGACTTAGAGGCAAGACATAGGTCAAGAACTTTCAAGTAATAAATTATGCCCCACGGGCAAGAGTTGACTCTATCACATTATGTTTTCATACCTTTAAATTTGCTTTAATGTCAAAAAAAGAAGATCCCTTTGCGGATTATTCAATATTTTATTTATTAGCAAAATATAATAGAAGTTGATAAAAGAAAAAAGTGATCAAACAAAATAGAAAAATAAAGATAAAGAGATTGAGAAAAAAAGGCAAGAAAAAAAATAAAGATTAAGAAAAAAGAGAAGAATTAAAAAATTGAGAAAAATAAAAATGCGAGAAAAAAATAAAAATAAATTTTGAGAAAATTGAGGGAAAAAAAAAGAGAAATGATAAAAATAAAAAATAAAAGAAAAATAAAGGTTGAGACAAATGAACTAAAAAAGAAAAAAATGAAGAAATAGATAATGTTTGAGAAAAAAAAGAAAAAAATAAAGTTTGAGACAAATGAATTAAAACATGAAAATAGAATTAAAGGAAAAATAAAAAAAGTGAAAATAATAAAAATAAAAATAAAAATAGATTTGAAAGACAATTGAGTATGAAAAGTTTCAAAATATTTAAGGTGTAGAGGGAAAAATTATACTTGTACTATACTAAAAAAGGAAGGAAGACTAATCTTTAAAAACTTCTCTTATTGGAGTCAAAAGCTAAAGTCATCCATTATTGGGATTATAACATGTAATTTTCTGATAATTTGTAGTCCAAATTAATGGGCTAGACCAATGAAAATTGGACTTTAATTAAATCCATAAATGTTTTGGACTTAAATAACTAAATCAATTATATTAATCCACAATATTTGTTTGGGATTAATATATTTTAAATTTAATATAATTTAAATTTCATATGAATTTAAATTTAATAAAATTTCGTTACCCACAAAATGCCCCTTATTTCAAGACTTGTTGAAGTATTTAGATCTTCATAGACTGACTTGAAGTATTAAGTAAAAAAATTATCATGAACCAATATATTTCATATCAAATACAGAATAATATTGATCCTGAACATACATATATTTTTTGATTTGTAAAGTGTTGGTTCCCATGTAAAAAAAGAAAACGGATGAATTGACTTTTGGTGGTAGCATTCAATGTTGTTGTCACCTTTTTTTTTTCTTTGCCTTATTAATAATGGAATAACATTCCATTGCCGCCTCAATTCCTTAAAAATTTGTCGCCTCCTTTATCATCTTTTATCAAAATTAGGATACCTAATTGTATTGTGTAAGGATGACTTTTATTTCTACACAAACAATAATTCCCTTAGCTGCTACCGTCCTTTTAACACCTATAAAGGCCTCATATTTTTTACCATGCAAAGCACAAGATCTTTGGAGACACCTCTAATTCGAGCTTCAAAAATGCACATTGAGGTATTTTTTTCTCTTTTTTTTTTCTTTTGTATTATTATTTTTTCCTTCATATTTTTGTAGGGTTAAAACCAATAGCAATATGCAACAATCGGCTTAAGGTGCGAGAGTTTAACTTCGCCTCCATACACCTTAAGGCCGACCAATGTGGCTTCAAGATGGTGACTATGCAACAATCGGCTTAGGGTGTGAACTGTCACCTTAAGACCGACCAATTTGAACTTGATGGTGACCATGCAATAACTGGCTTAGGGTGCGATAGTTTAACTTCGCCTCCGTACACCTTAAGACCGACCAATGTGGCTTTAAAATGATGACTATACAACAATCAGCTTAGGGTGTGAGAGTTTAACTTCGCCTCCACACACGTTACGATTGACCAATTTGGCTTCAAGATGGTGACTATGCAATAATCGACTGGAGCATGAGAGTTTAACTTCGTGTTCGTACACCTTAAGACCGACCAATTTGGCTTCAAGATGGTGACTAACCAATAATTGACTTAAGGTGTGAGAGTTTAACTTTTCCTCCGTATACCTTAAGACCGACCAATTTGGCTTCAAGATTAGTTTATTGGTTCTATCAGACATGGCAATTTTCATTAATTTTTGTTTGAATAAGGCCACAATATAGAGAAAGTTTCTGACAGCATCGTTTGTGCAGGTATTTTATCATCTTCAACTTTGGATTTGGCGACACTTCTTTCGTTCATGCAACTTACAGCAATGGTTCACTTTAAGGACTTACTTCTCCATCCCCTAAAAACAAATATCTCCTTATTGAGGCCGACGATTGTATAATTTTATCCAAGGTACTGATTCATACTCCAATAGTCGACAAGTATGTAGATCTATGACCGCTCTTGAGAAATTCCCTCCATATGTTGAACTAGACTTCAGAATATGCTATTGGTTCTAGTCAATCCTAAAAGTATGGTCTCTTCAGAATCCAAACCAATGCTAACTGAATATTGTGAGCTCTCTTCCTTATTTAGGCCATCGAGTACTTTAGGGTGATATACGTTGGGGAAATGACATAAAGATTAATTATGAATTTTATTATACTTAAGGATACTGGGAATAGGCTGAAGACGCATTGGCTAAAAGTTAACAAACTTTAAGGGCAACAAAAATATATGATGCTATTTATGCTTCTCTATTTACCTATGACCAAAGTTCAAATATATTGCAAGCTTTTCTTGAAGCTTGGTGTTCAAAGATAAACACGCTGCTGACATCGATGGGAGAGATGTCCATATACCTTTGGGATTTATATATGATTCGGGCCTGGCCCTTAGAGGTCTTCCCTATAAAGAAGTAGTGCCTGAATTTAAGGAGCTCACCAGTTTTGATGAAAAGAATGAGAGATTTCTCCCTTGTACTTATGAATTCTTATTTGTAGCCTTCTAGTATCTTTAAGAAGGAGAGTCTCATAATTCGAGAGTCACTCTAAGTAAGTGGATAAAGTTTTGGAGTAGAAGATTCTGAGATGTGAGTCGATCTATTAAGAAAGGAGAAAAAATTTGTTTGCTTGAAGTCAACGCATAACCCAACTTGGACCATTCCTATGGTAGCAAAGTGGTCAAGTGCAGATGATATGATATTTTCTAAACTTGGAGTGGGATTTGAACATAGGACTGATGCATATTTGATAGCATTTTTATCATTTTGGTTGTGCACCTTTATGTTTACTTCTAAGGATGGGGATTTTATTAGTCTGGGAACTCTTAGAATTGTGGCTATAATAGCCAATAAGCAAACTTTTAGTTTTGTCGTTCCTGTCTTTTCAAGCATTTATAATGGTTTAAATAGGATTACCAAATGTCACAGTTTGAACACATCAAAGTATCCTTCCAATTCATTATGTGTATGGTTGGCTTACTTACTATTTCAAGATGCATTTTCCTTTTCCTAATAGGTCATCCACTCTATTAATAATAGCATATTGTGGAGAGAGGGCTATAAGATACTTTAATGAAGAGCATGCCAGGAAGCGTATCCATCAGGAGGATAATATTTCTTGGACTTCCACCATGCCAAACAAGTCCAATATTTGCTATTTTATGGAAAATGATAAAGATGTAGATTCAGAGATAAGCTACTTCATGAGCCTCTATTTTAAATTTCTCCCTTTTGAGGTATGTACACTCATTCATCCTCTAGCCATACAGCCTGCATCAATTCAGTCATCCGTTTGGATTCTATCAAAACCTCCCTGGTAGCTTAGAAGTGATATTTGCAGTGCATCATTTGATGAAGACCTTAGATTTTATCATATTTGTGTGTAGCATAGATCCATGGCAAAAGTGACTTTTTCTATGGCCATACCTAATGTGCAAAAATATTCCTCTACTACATATAAATTTTGGTGTGACAAAGTTCATGGGAACTTTCTTGAAGCTAACTTGCAATCTTTGGTGAATGTCGTAGGTCCTGCTACCGCCACTCTTTAAGAACATGGCGAGAAGGTCCCAATTATGGTTAAGCCTGCTGTTTTGAAATCTAAGTAGTCGTCCCATGCAAAGTTAAGGGACATCTATATATAGAAACTCAAAAAGAGGAGTCGTCTTCCCCAACTCAACAGGCTTCTAACAAACGACCATCTCACGATGAGAACGATAGTAGTCATGGAGATCATTGTTGGAAGAAGGTAAAACCATCTTTGGATGAGCCAGGTGATACTAACTCTTATGTGGAGATTCTTTCTAGTGATTATAATTCATCTAGGACTCTGCCAGCCATTGAAAAGGTAATGATTTAACTCTCTACTAGTTCATAGCATATGAATCACCTTTATATACCCCTCATATGATGCTTTTCTTTGTGTGTGCAGCCAAACAATGTTCAAATTTTAGAAGATCCTCACCAAAGTAAGCCACAAGATAGTAGTAAGTATGTAAAAGGTCTAGACATAAGAGAGTTACTTTTGCCACCCAAAGAGGTCACTTCTAATCCTCGCGGTAAAGTCAAAACAAATGTAGAATCAAAGATCCCTCAGGGACCAGTGGTAACCATATTTGTTTTCGATGGAAAAAAGGTTGTCTCAAAGCTTAAAGAGAATTTATCATGAATGCCTAGGATAGTATCCATAACAAATTCACAGGCCTCATTGCGGATCGTGTTTCTTCTACCCAAGATGATATCAAAGTCATACTTAAGGACATTAGTAGAATAGGTACAAATATTTCCCCTTTGCAGAATTTGTTGGGGTATTTCTTTGAGCTTGCAAGTTGCTATGACCAAGCACGATCCACCCTTGTTGATAAGGACACAACAATCAAAGAGTCAGCCATATTTGAAAGCTAAATAACATCTTGAGCTTGTATTGAGGGAGAGCGATGAGAAATCTAAAGAAGTATCTGTTGCTTACAAATCTCTTGAGAAGGCAAGAAAAAATGTGAAGAAGTTAAAATCTCGTCGAGATGCTGCCAAGCAAGAAATTGAAGAGGTGCAATCCAAAGTTTCAGCTACTTAGGAAGAGTTTCACAAGTGTTCTGATATTTCCCTGGCAACAAAAAATCCTCAAATATCGTTGAGGAAAAGAAGCAAGTCTTAAAGGGTAGTCTGCAAGATTTAGTTAATTAAAATCTGTACTTAGATTAGCCTTAGGAGATGTTTCCTTTTATTCAAACTTTCTTATCATTTTCTTTTAGCATTTTATTGAGTAGTTGGATATATTGGTTGTAATGGAAACTCATTTTTCTTTATATTGCACATTTCTTTCAATATACCTTTGGGATTTCAACTTCAAGAATTGCTCACTTATTTGATGTATTGACATTATGGTATTAAATCTTGGCTTTCTTTTTCTAACATGTTGACCATTGGCCTCATGTCTTAGTCTCCCAATTGAGCTGGACTTGAAACTTCAGTTTGAAAGCCTTAAGATTTAAAGATTTTAACTTGCAAACTTGATAATTATAGGCTTGGAAGATTTGTGCCCCAAACTGTAGGCTTGAGTATTCCAAATCCTATTGAGGGAGCTCTCTTTCCTTTTGACGGGCTGCGCTCATTGAGCCACCAATATTTGGGATAAATCCAAAATTTAATCAAAATATTCACAAACTTAACTTTTATATGGAAGATCAAGAGAGAACATGTATTTTTTATACTTATGAAATTGAGCTTAGAACAAAATTCCAAGCACCGACGTACCTTAGTGAAGAGCTTCAAGTCATAACGTAGTTTTGGGGGAGCATTTTTTGGGTCCAAGCTTTTGCCTAGGCCACCTATTTTAAGGTTTTTAAGCTAGCAGACCTTTTTCTTGAGCCATACATAGTTTATACTCTTGTGGTCCAGGAGTTAATATGTAGTTTATATTCGTGCCATAAGGAGTGTCATCTTTTTTCAAGGATAGTACTTTTTCAAGAACTTGGAATTGATAGGACCAATTTTCATTCCATCTGCATCAACAAGCTTGTAAGAACCACTTGAATACACCTCTTGTACAATATATGATCCATCCTACTTTGGGATGAATTTATCCCTAGACTTTTGACAAGTAATAATGGGACTCCGTACGGTAAGGACTTTGTCTCCAACTTGAAAGCACCTTAAGCGGACTCTTTTATTAAAAGAATGAGATAGATAGGCTTGATAACATTCAAGATTTTATTGAGCCTCCACCTTTTCTCATTAACAACTTCTAACTCCATAAGACACAACTTAGCATTTTTTTGTATGGTGAACCTTTTTGAATAGTCAATCTTAAGAATGGTATTTGATGCGTAAGTGGTGGGACTGCTTCAACTCCACAAGAAAGTTAGTATGGGGTTGTTTGCATCTGTGTGTGGTAAGTCATCCTATATGCCCACAAAGCTTCTTTCATTTATTCATGCCAGTCTCATTTGTATTTAGAGACGACATTCTTCAACAGATTGCAGAAAGTCTTATTGAATGCTTCGACTAGACCACTTTCAGTAGCATGGTATATAGAAGACTTATGTTGCTTAAAACCAAAGAAATCATAAATATTATTTGTTAGTTTGTTATCAAATGGCTTACCATTATCGGTTATTATGTACTCAGGCATTCTAAAGCGGTAGTGATATTCACTTAGATGAAGTTCGTGATATTCCCCTTCTTCATTTCTTTGAGATCAATAACTTTAGCCCATTTAAGAAGCAATCAATCGCGGCCAAGATATTCAAGTGTCGACCAGAAGATTTTGGTAGTGGTCCAACAACATCTAATCCCCAAGCGTTGAATGTCCAGGATGCTATAGTTGGGTGTAATACTTCAAGGTTTGATGAATAAAATTCATGCAGAATCGGCAAGCTTTAGATCTTCTAGCATAGTCCAAGCAATCTTTCATCATCATTGGCTAATAATACCCTACCCTTTTCATGTGAAAGTGAAGCTTCGATCCAAACTGATGAGATACACAAACTCTTGAGTATGTTTCTTGTAAAGTTTGAACTTCTTCTTCCTTTCCCAGACATTGTAAGAGCACTTATTTAAATGATCTTCTATATAGCGTGTATTTATAGTAAACAAAGCGAGATGCATAATGATGAATGTCAGTCCTTCTCCTTGGATCCTCTGAAAGTATCCCATAACACAAGAGTCAATGACAGGTTGTTGCCAATCTTTATTTACAACTTCAGACACGATGGCTAAGTGCTCAACCTTATTTTCAATATCTTCATCCTCATTTAGTGTCAGTACTACCCATTCTTGGTAGATAGTAACTCATGTCTGATTCGAGAGAGTTAGGATTAAAGCCAAAGTAGCTAGGGCATCAGCTTGCTTATTTTCTTTTCTTGGGACATACTGGTGGGTTATTTCTCCAAGCCATCCCATCAATTTCTGATCATAATCATGATATGGTCATAGCTTAGGCTTTCTAATTTCATAACTTTCCAAGAGCTGCTTGACCACTAATTGAGAGTTGCCAAAGACTTGTAATTGCAGTTGCATTATGTTGACTGCCATCTTAAGTCTGAGTATTAGCTCTTGATATTTAGCAACATTATTGGAGCAATGATTTGTTAGGGTAAAAAAATATGGGATGACCTCTCCTTATGGAGTGACAAACAACACGCCAGCACCAGCTCCATCTCGATATGCGACACCATAAAAGTATATCTTCCATGGTGGTATGGATTTAATAACTATTTCATCTTTATCTAGAAGTTCATCGGTCAGCTCCCAATCATTAGGTATGAGGTGGTCCGCTAATGCTTATCCCTTTATAGCCTTTTAGGGAATGTATGTGATTTCAAACTGTTGAAACAGAAGGTACCACCTTACAAGTCAATCACTAAGGACTGGTTTTGACATCATAAACTTGATGGGATTTTCCCTAGACAGAAGACAGACGACATGAGCTTGAAAATAGTGTTTCATTTTTTGTATTAAGAAGGTCAACGCCAAAGATAATTTTTCGATCGGAGAATAATTCAGTTCATTTAGTGTCATCATTCTGCTTAGATAGTAAAGAGAATTTTCTTTGCTTTCACTATTTTCTTATGCCAGTAATGCCACAATTGACCTTTCTTGTGCCGCGATATAGAGTATCAACAACTTTCCAGGTATAGGTGTTGAAAGAGCTAGATGCTTCATCATATATGATTTGATACTTTTAAATTCCTTACTACAAACTTGATCCCATTCGAAAGGAGAATTCTTCTTTATTAGATGGATAAATGGTTGACATTTTTTGGCCAGGTTCGAGATGAACCTCCTTAATATGCTAGCCTTCCTTGAAGGTTTTTTAATTTATACACCTTTTAAGGTTCATGCATCTTTAAAATTGTATCGACCTTAACCTAATCAATTGCAATTCCTCTGTGTCGTACAATAAATCTAAGGAACTTTCTAGAAGAAACTCTAACGGCACATTTTAATGGATTCAGCCTAAGTTGATATCTTTGGAGCAACTCAATTATCATTCTTAGGTCCTTCGGGTGGTCGGCCCCCTTTCTTGACTTCACCACTAAGTCATCTATATAAACTCGACATTTTTATGGAGTAATCCATCAAAGATATTTTGCATAGAACTTTTAATTGTGGCACCAATATTTTTTAAACCAAAAGGCATCACCTTGTAACAATAAATATGTAATACCCCGGAAAATTTTTTCGTTAAAATTTTGTGCGTAAATGTGTCGGGATCCTATCTTCGAGAATGACTTATAATTTTTGTGTGTGTCATTTCTTGGATTTCGATCCACCATTCCGTAGAGCATCGAATAAGATTTCTAACGATATGTGGATCACCCAAACGAACACTCGAACGATGAGTTACGACCATTCCGATCGAACTGTGAACAGTAAAATGTGCAGGAAAAAAAATACTGCCGCCAGGCAATTTTTTTGGTTAACTTCAAATGATCATAACTCCTTGTACATAATGAACTGTGTGAGCTGCTATATATCAACGGAAATCCCTGAGAGTCTTCTTTCCAATGAAATTGGTTTCATCCAATTTGGACATCGAAGTAAAAATTTATGGCCAATTTACTTTAGCCTATTGGTTTCAAGAATTCCTTCCGTCAATCTCTTTCGGCCACGAAATCTATGGTATGCAAGTGTTTATCTATGGACTCCTTTCGTCCATAGAGTCCATGAATCCCTTTTTGAAAGTTCAAGTTATGTATATATATATATATATATTTTCTAGAATTTGATGATGTATATATATATGTTGATTGATATTTGATGGTTGAGATATATATGAGGATTATGTATGTTACTTGATATATATATATATATGATGATTATACATGTTGGTTGATATATATATATGTGTGTGGTGATGGTGTATGTTTGTTGATACATGCATGCGATGATTATGTGTGTTGGATGAGATATATGGGGTGGCAGAAAACATGAGAATTTGATGAATTCACCAATGCCTAAAAGTGCATGTAAGGTGTTTGTGGAATTGTCTAAGAGGCTATAAATTTACGTTCTGAAGATATAATAAGTTCTAAATGACTAGATTACTTTCTATGTATACGTTCAATATGAACTCCATGTTATTGTTTAAAATTGGGGATGTTGTGTGGAAGGCTTATGATATGGTTGTAAGTGCGGACGAGGGATTTAGTTGGTGGAATTAAGATGAATGATGACGTTGTAGCACATGTAATTGTTCATACTGACCTATGCCTAAATGGTGCATGCAAGGTAATTGTAGAAATGCCTAGTTGAAGAAGAATGGATCGTATGACCCCTTGTGATCGAAGTGATGAGTTCATACTATACTTGCATGCTACGTGTTTACTATGATGCTTGAGGGAAATGGTAAGGCCATTAGGCCATACTAAGTGTGAAATATCTAATTATAGGTCGAATTGCATATATCAAGATCTTAAAGGAAAGAACCTTGAGAAGTGAACCATGATGTGTTGAATGTATGTTATTTGTGTGTATCCCGATTGGATGAACTATGTTATGTTGTATTCTTCCTTAACCATATGCATCCTTGTTGAATGATCTACGATGTAATGGCATGAGATCCCAATACTTGTATATGAATATGATCTTCAAATGATTGGTGTGAGGTGTTAATGAATCGATGGTGCATAATGACCTGTGGGCATGTAAGTATGCGTTGTTGTATACTATGTATTACTTATGTTATTGATTGCTGGGGGTACATATGCCTGAAATAGTCTGCTGGTCTAGAGTCGAGTCAGTTCCGTGATAATCTTAGTCGTGCTACGATCGATGAATTTTCGATGATTTGAGAACTTAACATGAATTCCGTGAGAACTTAGTATGTTGGGTTTTGAACAAGAATATCTTTTCATTCTTGTGCCCAAAGAATCGATTTTATCATTGGAATTTCATGATTTTGTAAAGTGGGTAAATACCCAAGATGTTTTAATGACGAATTATGAGGTTATGAAAAATATAAATTGTTTAAGCTTTGATGTACATGATTACTTTATTATTCCCAAGTTATGATTTGATATGGTGAATTTCATATTTCTACCATGAGTTGATATTTCAAGTATTTTCAAGGTATGATTTATGGAACTTTGAATCATCCAATATTGTTATACATAATAACCTTATTATCTTGTTTCTTGAATTGAGATTTTATGCCATAAATTGCATACCACTACTATGAAATTATTTTTTTGAGAATTCTTGATATAAGAGCCATGATTTGAGTTACATTACAACATACAAAATCTTACTATGATTTGAAGATCTTAAATGCTTTTTAAAAGCTATTGTCATGATTTGAATATTGGAATGAAAGAATGATCATTTGAGAATATTGATTTGCATCCGCAGAGTTGGGATGATTTATATTGATTTTAAGCTCGAGAGACGAAATGCTTTGTTATTGATACCATGTTGATGTTGAGGAAAATTAAAATATTTTGAGCTAAAATGTGTTGAGTTAGGAATCCACAAATTGATATAATTTGATAAATGAGAAAGAGATTTGATTTGGTCTTTATGATAGACCCTTGCGATGTTGTGGTGAATTTCCAAAGAGATTTGATTTGGTCTTTATGATAGACCCTTATGATGTTATGGTGTATTTCCTAACGCGTTCTGAGCTAGTCGAAGAGTATTACTTACCACCGAGAGGGAAATTTGGTATTTCTCCAAACCTATGTGCCATCGTAGGGTTGTTGATGATGATATTGTTGGCCAGAGAGCCGAATTGTGATTATGAAAGCTTTAAGGTTGTACTCCCTGGAAAGAGTTCAACACTCTCGCCAATGGGAGTGCTCTCCCTAGGAGGGCAAACGTTGGTATTCCACACGGCTCACGTGGGGTTGTCGATTATAGGAAACTATGGGGACTTAGAGTATGTTAGTGCTTTAGCCAAGATCGAGATTAGGCAACGAATAGAAATAAAGAGGAGCTTGTTAAGGTTGGGTATGTTCATCAATTTTTTTGGGTTAGTGTTTCATGATTATAATCGTATAGTAGTAAGTTAGTATAGTTGATTAAATGTTTTGGGGATATCCATGTTAAATGTTAGAAACTAAGTTTGAATTGTGGATGATTAAGCTAATAGAAAGATGTGTATTTAATTCTTGATTAAAAAGAGTAAACTCAGGGTATTTTGATAATTCAGAAGGTTCAAATTTAATAAAAATTTAAGTTATTGTGATGACTATTGAGGCTATAGAAATTTAAGAGTTGCATCTCAGAAGGAAGTACTAGCAGTGGGTTATAGTCTTTTAGGAAGAGTTTATTATTTATGTGTACTGTTATATCTCAAACTATAGAGTAGAGTCATTGTAGTTTAGTTTAGAATTTATAGAAGAGGTCCACAGACATAGAATAATGGATTTAATCTAATGGGTAGATGATAGAACAAGGAACCAAGTTAGGGGTTTAGATTCTAATAGTGATACTAATGATTCTAGAATAATAATAGGGGAGAAAGATTGCCAACCCATTATTATCTCAGTTCAACTATTTGTAGTTCTATCATTATGACACTTTACTCATGCCTTATAAGTTAGCTCTATGATCATAGCTTATATTATTGCACTTTATACAAAATCACGTCCACTCCCAGTTCCTTATATAAGGAGTATAAGTTCATTCAGATGTAAGACTCATATTCTATGAATTTATGAATTCTAATCTCAAGTAATGTAGCTCATAACTCATGTATTCATGTTGTATAGCATGTTAAATTCTTGGTACTCATGACTAGTGAGATCACACAATATCATGCATTCTCTCAAATCAAATCTCTTGAAAAAAAATTATTCAAATTATATTTTATTCCTTAGGACCTAGTTACGAGTCGAATTCATAAAAATCATTAAGTCAAGATTTCACAATATCCTTCTTATATTAGAAACTCATGTTCTAGTTCTTTAGTGACCCTTATGGTGATATTGTTGGCAGCTGAGTGATAGGCTTGAATGATTTGTTGATATACCTTGAGATTATGGCTTGTGGTGGTTAGTGACTCTTTGATTAGTAAGAAAAATTGATTATTTAAGGCAATAAGAAATAATGTATATTAGCTTAAACTCTCCGAGTGGATATAGAATATAAATTTCCATAGTTGATACCAATGTTGTCATTTTAATGGTGGTTCTTTATATACCAGAGTATATCTTGAATGAGGTATGAGTATGAAACTAGACTTATCTTTTAGCAACTTTTATATGGTATATCCTTAAGAGAGTTAGAAAAGTTCAGCTAGTTATGTGTGGTGGATTTGTGAAGAAGAGCACAGTGGAAGAATGTTTCTATGTTAGAAGTTATCACCCCAATTGATTAAAGCATATTTTTCTATCCTTATTTTTGGCCTAGTATACTTTTGTATCCTAATAGAAAACTTCTGACCATAGATTTCTAACGTTCAACTCTAAGTCATTCCCATTTTACGAGCTTAGAATAGTGGATTTGGATGCCCAAACCATGTTATAATTCGTATTTAGATATCTCTTTAAGATTATGCCAAAAATTTTTCCGTTCCTAATGTTTTTAGAAACTCTAACAAGGAGAGTAAAAGCTAGTTGATATTCCTTTCTCGGTGACTCTTAGAAATTTTATGTCATTATATGTAACTTTGAGTTCTAATTATATTTTTGTGATAGGAATGCTTTATTTGAGTTATAAACTCTTAGTATGTGTCAGTCAATATATCCAATAATTTAATTCAGCGATCTGACAAACAAGCTTCTTTAGTTTTTCATCTTTTAATCTAGTCTTACTACTTAAATTTTCATTTATATTCCTTTTCCATGAGGTTTTTCATTTTTATTCATGCTATGGATGGCTTCAATTGAGTCCTTACTCCCAGTCTAAATTAGTCATAACTATTACAGATATCTAGATTCAAAAATCAATATTATGTTAGTTATCCAACTTCAAAAGTCGTTCGGACAGTACCCATAAGTTTGCTCATTTTTTGACCTATCAGAGTTTAAGTTGGAAATTAAGTTCATGTCCATGGTCAACTAGTGGCCACACCCAACGAGTCGTAGCCTAAGTTGTTGGGACTTTTTTAAAGAGTTTTCTAAATAATTTTGGATGGGTTGTTAGGTATTTTCTTACCATTTTAATACCAAAACTCTGTCGTTTAAGCGCTCCAAGGGATGAATCATTATATTAAAACACCCATAAGTCTCCTATTCCTCAAAATTTATTTAATACTTAAAAATTCTAGAGAGAGATGAGATTTTCCTATCCAAGCAAGAAATAAGGCTTTTCATCTTTTGGCTCCAAATCTAAATATTTCATCAAGGCTTTAAACCTTAGGCATGTGGAAATTTAATAAGGGATTCCTTACATCCTTATTCTTAAAATCTAGTTGTAACATATGAATTCTAGTTATGAATTCTATAATTACTATGAACTAGGTGATATTGCTCACCTATACCATATAAAGTGGTAGAGGACAGTCATTGTTAAATGCTCAACATTTATTTAGGTTAAATCCACGAGGACCGAGATTTAGATTTCATGTCCTATCGGTGTCAAGATTAACAAAAAGATACTCAAAGTGTGCACAACATAAAACACATAATGTAAAGTAGGGAGGGGTTTGGTTTGAAATAAGATGTTATCAATATAAAGTCATGCAATATACTAGAATAATTCTTTTATTTTAGAATTCAATTTTCGGAGGGATCTTGGGATTATGCCTATCCAAGGGAAAGTTGTTCATGGGATGATGATGGTTTGGTATAAGTTTTAAGTTTTGATAACATGGTAGGCTACATTAAAAATACTTGAGGCTAGTTTGTAAACAAGGCCTCAAGGATGTCACTCCTTTACTCTTTTGAGTATCTAATGAGTGAATCAATAAAAGCCACACAAAAACCCCAATTGGGCATCCCTATTGCTAGAAAGAAACCCATGACATAACCTATTGAAACATCCTAGGCTTTGGACATTAGAAAATTTCCTGGAGTTCTAATCTTTAGACCCAATATGACTCATGGGTAAGAGACGTATGTGGGGGGTACAGATGGTATAGTCCAGTCGTATACTAACCTGTGTTGGTTGGTAGGATGAATTTTGGTTACTGGAATGGGTACGACTTAGCGGTATGAGTCATATTGATGGTTATAGAACATTTGGTTCCTTAAATTAATCTTAGACTTGGTTGCTTAGGTTGGATTTAATTACGAGTGGCTCACCATAAGTCGTAAGCTAGGGTACGAATCGTACCAGGGACTCATATAGTAGACATATTCAATCCTCCAGGTATTTTATTCTATCAAGGATGCAGGTCAAGGATATAGATCGTATGCTATGGTTACAACTTGGTTGGATGGGTGTATACTAGATAGTGTTTGATACAAGGTTTGAGGCCATGTTACAAACTATGGATACCGATTGTATTGGGAGGGTACAACTCGGGAGGTTCAGTCGTATCCTTGTGATGGATTTTTGGTGCAACTTAAGTGGGGGTATTCTGTACATTTCCCCACTTATCCTAATAGGGTCACATGACTTTTAAATTACTTGGGAGGTTGTTTACTCTATTATTATATTCATTAATAGTTAGAAACTCTTCCTAAAAACTTCATAATTCTCTCAAGTGCTTTTGGGCAACGGGAGCTAGGGTTTCAACTAAGGGATCAATTTGGGGCTTGTCTTGTTGATTTCATTCTATCATCTTGGTTGAAGGCATATTCTTTTCCCTTGTCATTAATTTTACTTAAAGGCATGGTTTTTATGAATGTTTTCATGATTTCATTGATTTTATGATTTTAGGTTTTCAAATATGATTTGGGGGTTTTGATATTAAATAGTTGGTTATGGTTTCCCATATTTTTATTTGTGATTTTATATGCATTAATGGTGGTTTTGGATAATTAGATTGCATGGAAATGGTTTAATGGTAATTGAAACTTATTTTGGTCATATTATGCCCCCAATGTGATTGACAAAATTCTTGTAAGGATATGTTCATTTTATTGACCACTTTTAATAGAATTCTTGCATGTTTTAAACTTGGTAAAGGAATTATGCATGGTATAAACAGTTTAGAAAGGCTTTAGGATAATTGGTTATGCTTGTGGGGAACATGAAAGTCTCCCAAGTGGTTTAATATAGTAAATGGAAGGTCACTTGAAAGTCCTGTTAAACTTATAAATGGTTGGCTATGGATGTAACTTGAAAGTAAGGGTTGGTATGACGATATCAATATCAATGGCCTTGGTTAATAAATGGATAATGGTTTGGCTAATTAGAAATTGGTTATAATTGGGCAGTAATGGCAGGAGGTGTAGCTAAGGCTTGGAAGGCAGAGGTCCTGGTGGGATAAACTTGAAAATCATATTTGCCGATATGAGGTTGGTCTTGGTGACCATGTGCATGACGTCGTACTATTTTGGGGGGATGTACTAGTCATCCCATGGGATACTTCCCTAGTCGTGTGGCTACACGCACAGAGGACCTATCAGTAGGGGGAGCTGAACCTATATAGCCTATGGGTGGTTTAGGATGACAAAGCTACACAACCCAGGTAAAGTTTTTAAAGGCATTCTAAACCCGATCCCTTTTCTTGGCATGGTTATATATATATATATTAATATATATGTATGGTTGTGTGCATATGGATGGTTTTACCTGGTTTTATAAATGACATTATTTTATCCTTACCCTAAAATCATGTTAGCGGTCACTCGCTAACCCCATTTACTAGTGGCTGTATACCCACGCTATGTAGGAACCAGTCATTCTACTCCTTCTTCATAGTGACTGACTTAGGGATCACATTTGGACTGAAGTACTGAGCTTCCATCCTTTCGGATGACTTCATTTATGATGTGGATATTTTTAGACATTTTAATTTATTTTAGATATTAGAGGTTTTGTGGTACTTCTATAGGTGAGAATAGGCAGGATCAGTATTGGTGTCAGCCTTGGCATTGGAATAAGCCAGTGGACTGACATCATTAGATGATATTGCAGGTTTTTCCGTCCTATTTAATTTTGGGATTAATTATATTATGTTTTGGAATGTTTTTTGATATGACCTAGCTTATGTCCCTTATTTTGGTATGGTTTTGAATAGTTATATTGGTTTTACAAGATTGTTGGACTCAGTTGGGTCGGTCACGGTTTTTTTATATTCCTTGAGTCTTTATGTGAGTTGTTACACTATTTTGTTACATGCTCAAAATTCAACCAACTCAGGGCAGGCAACTGGAGGTTGGGTTGGGTAATGGGGGTTATCTCTGGTCTCGATCAGACGTGTAATGCCTATTATGACAAGGCCCTAGGGTGGGTCATGTCAAGTTGGTATTAGAGCCTAGGTTCATGGTCAATTGGAGTCCATAAAGCCATGTTGAGTAGAGTCTCTTTTAGGGGTGTGTAGCATGCCACACTCATAAGGGAGAGGTTACAAGGCATTTAGGAATGTTTTACTTTCTTGGTATTCTATTTTAAAACTTGGAGTCTTAGTCTTGGAATCTTCTCTAATCCTTATTTGTTTGTCTCTCAGATCATGACTCGTAGATCTAGAGTAGAAATTTTTTTTCTATCCCATCTGGGTGTATGCTGAGGGGGTGCATCCTACTTTTGGGGTTCATCTTCGATCTCACATTCATATCCCTAATAGTTTTGGAGTTCCACTGGTTACTACTAGTCCTCCTCAAGGTGAGGTGACTTATGCAGAATTTCATTAGTCTATTCTGCTTAGGCCATAAGGGTTAGCCAATTTATAAAGATAGATCCTTCCACTTTTTTCTAGATTAAAGGTGGAGGAGGATTCACAAGGCTTCTTTAATGATATGGAGAAGATATTTTGACTGATGTAAGCCACTAATTTGGAAGGGGTAAACTTTACAGCTTATCAACTCAAAGCTATTACATATCAGTGGTATGAAGAGTGGGATAGGGATAAAGAAGATATGGAGGAGTTGTCCTTTTGGGATGCCTTCTTTGGTGTTTTTTTGGATCATTTCTTTCTTCAAGAGTTGAAGGAATAAAAAAATAAAGTAGTTAGTAAACCTCAAGCAGGGGATAAAGTCTATCAAGTAATATTCCTTGAAGTTTCATCAGTTGTGAAGGTATGCTCTTGATTTTGTGGCTGACATAAGGTCTAGAATGAGGAAGTTCACTTTTGGGTTGAATTGGGATCTGATTTTAGAGAGCAAGACTACTTTGCTATCAAGGATATGGACATCTCTAGTTTACTGTTCATATGCAACAAGTAGAGAATGAAAAGAGAAATTAGGTAGAGTTTGGAGATAGGAAGGGTAAGGCAGGGTAAGAGGAACAAGTTTTCTAACCAGGGAGCTGCTCAGTCTCAGGGTGGTCGAGATGGTAGCAAATGACAGAAAAAGAAGTGGGGGAGTTCCGGTACCTAGTTTTCTGCTAGTGCTCCTTATCAGTCGAGAGACAGACATCATTATGGTGGTAATAATTTTTGGGTGCAGGTTGCCTAATCTCTAGCAAGCGAAGGCCAGTTAGTTTCTTTATGTCCTTTTTGTCGATTTTGTGGTCATCCTCATCAGGGTTATTTCAATGAAGAAAAGGACAAATGCTTTAAGTATGGCCAGGTAGGTCAATGGCTTAGGGATTATCCAGTTAATAAGGTTGCTTTGGGGGCGAATAAAATTCCTGTGGCTTCGTCTTCTACTCTTACACCCGGTGGTATGACATCTTCTTCTGTTGTTGCTCTTGGTTCTAGTATTGGTTAGAACAGTTTGTATGCTTTCGCATCCCGATAGGAATCTGAGGCATCACTTAATGTCGTTATTGGTGCATTATAACTTTTATCTTATGATGTATATGTTTTAGTTGATCCAAGGTCTACTCTCTCTTGTATGACTCTATATGTGGCTGTATCTCTGGGTTTTGATCTAAAAGTTATTTCAGATCCTTTTTATGTTTCTACCTAAGTAGGTGATGCGGTTATTGCTATGAGAGTCTATAGGTGGTGTGGTATCTGTTGGTGGCAAAAAGATCTTGGTGGATCTGTTTAAGTTGTTTGTGGTGGATTTTGATATTATTTTTGGGATGGATTGGTTAAACTCTTGTTATATGTCCTTAGATTATCGGACCCATAGGGTCATCTTTAGGTTCCCTGGTAAGTCAGTTATAGAATAGAAGGGTGTTTCTGTAGATCCTAGGGGGATGTTTATTTCCTATCTTAGAGATCGCAGGTTAATCGCTAAAGGTTGTCTTTATCACTTAGTCTGGGTTAAAGATTCTAACTCAAAAGGTCTTTTTTTTCCAGTCAGTTCTTGTGGTTAATGAGTTTCCTGAGGTTTTTTCGGATGATCTTCCTAGTGTTTCTCTAAATAAGGAAATAGAGTTTGATATTGATCTAATTTTGGACACTCGTCAAATTTCCATTCCACCATATATGATTGCTCTGGCTGAGTTAAGGAAACTCAAGGAGCAACTTAATAATCTTCTGGATAAGGGGTTTATTCATCCTAGTGTATCTCCTTAGGGTATACTGGTGTTGTTTGTGCGAAAGAAAGATGGTTCTCTTTGGATGTGCATTGACTATAGGTAGTTGAACAAGGAGATGGTCAAGAACAAGTATCCTCTTTTAAGGATAGATGATCTGTTTGACAAGTTGTAAGGTTTCAAGTTCTTTTCTAAGATAAATCTTTGGTCTGGGTACCATCATCTAAAGATTAGGGAGGTGGATATCCCTAAGATGACTTTTTGTACTCGAGTTAGGTTGACTAATGCTCTAGCGGCATTTATGGATATGATGAATAGGGTTTTCTATCAATATTTGGATCTTTTCATCATTATATTTATTGATGACATTCTGGTTTATTCAAAGAGTAAGGTGGATCATGCTAATGACCTTTGTGTCAAGTTGTAGACCTTAAAGTAATAGCAGTTATATTTTAATTTCTCTAACTGTGAGTTTTGGTTGAACGCTGTGACTTTCTTTGGTCATATTATTTCTAGCGAAGGGATCACAGTGGATTCGCATAAGGTTTTTATGGTAAAGAGGTGTCCTAGACCTACAACTCCATCTAATATTTGGTACTTCTTGGGTTTAGTCGGGTTTATAGGCGGTTTATAAAAAGCTTTTCATATATAGCTGCTCCTTGACTAATTTAACTCAGAAGAAGGTTAAGTTTTCTTGGTTAAATGATTTTGAAGGGAGTTTCAAGAAGTTGAAGTATAAGTTAACTTCGGTTCCAATTTTGACTTTGCCAGAGGGCAATGATGGGTTTGTGGTTTATTGTGATGCATCTTGGGTAAGGCTAGGTTGTGTGTTGATGAAGCATGGGAAGGTGATTGCCTATGCTTCCAGGTAGTTGAAGGTACATGAGAGGAATTATCCCACTCATAATTTAGAGCTGTTGGCGGCTGTGTTTGCTTTGAAAATATGGTGGCATTATTTGTATGGTGTTCACATGGATATCTTTTCTGATCATAAGAGTCTACAATATGTGTTCACCCAGAAAGAGCTTAATCTCAGGCAGAAGAGACGGCTTGAGCTTCTCATATTTTATGATATGAGTCTTTACTATCACTAGGGTAAGGCTAATGTGGTTGCTGATGCTCTTAGTAGGTTATCCATGCGGAGTTTGGCTCATGTATAGAAAAAAAAGTAAGACTTGGTGAAGGATATTCACCGCATGGCTAATCTTGGGGTTTTCCTCTTGGACTCCAATGATGTTAGTGTGGTAGTGCAAGAAGTGGTTCAATAGTCTCTTGGTGTGGAGATTAAGGAAAAACAAGTGCTAGATCCTATCATTATAAAAATCAAGAGTGACATTAGTGAGCAAAAGGTAATGGTGTTTGATATCGATGTTGATGGTACTTTAACTGTACCAAGAGAGGTTATGTGTTCCTGATATCGACGGGTTATGACAAAGGGTTTTGGCTAAGTCTCATGAGTCACACTATGTTGTTCATCCCGGCTAAACTAAGATATATCATGATCTCAAGGAGATTTTTTGGTGGAATGGTATAAAGAGAGATATTGCTGATTTTGTGTCCAAGTGTATGGTGTGTCAACAGTTTAAGGTTGAGAACATGAGGCCATGAGGGTTGTACCAAGAAATTAATTTTCTTGAAAGTGAAAGTGATGAATATAGACTTTGTTACCGATCTTACTGGGTCTTGGAATCAAGATGATTCAATTTGGGTCACAGTGGAAAGGATAACTAAGTCTGTGCACTTTTTTCTAGTGTGGACTACCTTCTCATCTGTGGATTATGCAAAGCTGTATCTTTAGGAGATTGTGACGCTTCATGGGGCACCTATTTTGATTATTTCTAATTGTTGCAAACCATTTAAATCTTACTTCTGTTAGTCTTTTCAGAGAGGGTTGGGGACTAAGGTGAGTCTGAGTACTGCTTTTCATTTGCAGATGGATGGACAAGAGAAGAGAACTATTCAGAAATTGAAGGATATGCTTTGGTCTTGCGTAATTGATTTTGGTAGCAGTTGGGTTGAGCATCTGCCTCTAAGGGAGTTTGCTTAAAACAATACCTATAATTCTAGTATTAGTATGGCTCCTTTTGATGAATTGCATGGTAGGAAGTGTAGATCTCTATTTTTTTGGTTTGACCTTGGTAAGGTGGACATGTTTGGTCCCTATTTTGTTTACCAAGCTATGGAGAAGGCAATGGTGATTCGAGATAGGCTTACGGCTACCCAAAGTCGCCCAAAGTCCTATGAAAATTTTAGGCATAGAGAATTGGAATTTGAGGTTGGTGATAAGGTTTTTCTCAAGGTATCACCCATGAAGGGAGAAGTACGGTTTAGCAAGAAGGGTAAGCTTAGTCCCTAGTATATGGGTCCTTATGAGATTTTAAGGAGAGTTGGTAATGTTTTTTATGAGATGGAGTTGCCTTCTAAATTAAGCTTGGTTCATCCGGTCATTCATGTTTCCATAATGAGAAAGTGCATTGGTGATCCTTCTTTGGTTGTTCCTTTGGAAGGGTTTGATCTCACGAATTCTTTGTCATATGAAGAGGTTCTGGTTGAGATCCTGGATAGGAGGGTTCATCGATTGGGGACTAAGGATGTGGCTTTAGTTAAGGTTCTTTGGCGGAACCATAAGGTGGAAGAAGCTACATGGAAGCAAAAGAGGACATGAACTCACAATATTCACATATTTTTTTTGCTCCAGGGATTCATGTAGAAGGTATGTGTCTTCAACATATCTTTATTTTCAGAGTTTGTTAAAGAAAAGATTAATATCTTGGCCTCTTTGTTTAGGAACTTTTTTAAAGATTGGGAGTTTATTTTATAATGCAAATTACTCTTGCGTATAGATACCCCTAACTCGTTCGTTATTTAGGGACGAACGTTCCTAGTAGGAGAAACTGAAACACCCTAGTTTCTAGACCTTAGAAAATTTCTCGAAATTATGATCTCTGGACCCAATATGACTCATGGGTACGATCCGTAAGGTGAGGTACAGGTGGTATGGTGAAGTTGTATACTGAATAGTGTTGGTTGGTGAGATGGGTTTTGGTTACTGGAATGGGTACGACTTAGGGGTAAGAGTTGTATTAGTGGTTATAGATCATAAGGTTTCTTAACTTAACATTAGACTTGGTTTCTTAGGTTGGATCTGAGTATGAGTGGATCATAATAAACCGTAAGCTAGGGTACGAATCATAGTAGATACTCGTATGGTAGACATCACTCAATCCTCCTGGTATTTTATTCTGCCAGGGATACGGGTCATAGATATGGATCGTATGCTGTGGTTACGATATGGTTGGATAAATCGTATGCTAGACAGTGTTTGATCTAAGTGTTGAGGCCAGGTTATGAGTGTTGGATACCAATCATATTGGGAGGGTACGACTCGTGAGGGTCAGTCGTATCCCTGTGATGGGATTTTTGGTGCAACTTAAATGGGGGTATTTTGCACATTTCTCCACTTATCCTAATAGTGTCCCACGACTTCTAACCTACTTGGGAGGTTCTTTACCCTATAATTCTATTCACTAAAACTTATAAAATCTTCCTAAACACTTCATAATTCTCTCAAGAGCTTTTGGGTAAGGGGAGCTAGGGTTTCAACTAAGGGATCAATTTGGGGCTTGCCTTGGTGATTTATTTTCATTATCATCTTGGTTTAAGGCATTTTGTCTTCCCTCATTGTTAATTTTACTTAAAGGCATGGTTTGTATGAATGTTTTCATGATTTTATTGATTGTATGATTTTGGGTTTTCAAATATGATTTGGGGGATTTGATATTAAATGGTTGGTTATTGTTTACCATTGTTTTAATTATCTTTTTATATGCATTAATGGTGGTTTCAGATAATTGGACTACGTGGGAATGGTTTAATGGTAATAGAAATTGGTTTTGGTGATATTATGCCCCTAATGTGTTTGGCAAAATGCTTATAAGGATATGTTCATTGCATTGCCTACTTGTAATGGAACTCTTACATATTTTAAACTTGTTAAAGGAATTATACATGGTCTAAATGGTTTGGAAAGGCTAAAGGGTAATTGGTTATGCTTGTTGGGAACATGGAAGTCTCCCAAGTGGTTTAATATGGTAAATAGAAGGGCTGATGAAAGTCCCCTTGAACATATAAATGGTTGGCAATGGCTGATACTTGCAAATAAGGGATAGTGTGACAATACCAATATCAGTGGCCTTAGTTATTAGTGGAAAATGGTTTTCATAATTTGAAATTGTTTTTAATTGGGAAATAATGGCGGGAGGTGTAGCTTATCTGTGGAAGGTAGGGGTTTTGAGGGGGGGACTGATTTTGGGTGTATTTATGCAATCTAGCGTCACTATTCTTGCATTTTTAGCCTTGTGTTGATGACGATTATAAGATATAATGGTTTATAATGAGATAAATGTGTTAAAATATATGTTTACATGGTTCAAGGTGAATTCTAACCAAGTTTTTACCAAAACAATTAATCAATTAGACTTCAATAGAAAAAACTAGCCGTTCTAGCATAAGCTAGGTGCTTGTCTAGCCTCTCTTGTTGGATTCTATTGATTTCTATGTGTTTCTTATGGTTTTAAATGTGTTATTATATGTGTAACTAAGTTTAATGAGTGTACAAGGGTCAAGTGGATCAAGACAAGAGTCAAAACAAGAAGTTAAAGATCAAAGTGAAATTTGCCTATGCTTAGCTCTTGTTTCTATTTTATTGAGTTGGATGTTGTGTTGTTTTGAGCTCTAAATTTTTGTGTTTAATGCTATAGTAATCTTGGTTAATGGATAATGATGATATATAAAGGATATGAAAGCTTCAAATTAAGTGGAAATAACTCGAAACGGCTTGGAATGGATCATGGAAGCACAAAACATAGCTTGATGCAAATTTGGACACCTTAAAAGTATTATGAGAGTGTGGGCGCGTGGTAAGGAGTCTGGGAGCGTGCCACACATCAATAGACTCAGAAGGGACCCAAAACAGTGTATACGTGTGATATGCATATGTGTCATGCTCTATTAAGGCGCAATACAACATGCACCGCTTGCTTTACTTCAAGGGTCCAATGCCTTAGAGAAATTTAAGAAGCCAACTTCCAGTGAGTGCATACGAATAGCATGTGACACTTGCTCCACTATACATCTGGGAGTTTCGCTCCAATTCAACTCCAACACGGACTTGGATTACCCTTATGCTATATATACATGTTGTTTCACTTTTTACATACTTTTTGACGTATTTTAGAGATCAGTGGGCTGCTACAACTTCATAATTAGGTTTTTATTAATTTCATTTAGTTCATACATATTTTTAGTTGTTAATTGCAACCTTGTGATTACAATTGTGACTATGCATGGCTAAACTCCCTCTTTCTTGGATTGAAGCCAAGACCACGAGTATTGTAGTTTTGAATTGAATTCGTTTGATTTGCTTATCACTGTTGGTTGTTTGCTTATTCTTCTTATAACTATTGTCGATCTTGTGAACTCAGGAGAGGGAATAGGGAGATAGAACATGGGAATAAGCAGAGTATGGTTTATTTTTTCTGTATGAAATAAGAGATTCAGATTAGTATCTAGGACATGGATGTACTTAGATACCATACTTGATCCATATGTAGGATGATATTTGTAAAGAACTTAAGTGAATCATTACATCCCCGCTAAACGATGTAGTTGTAAGGTTCAACTTAGGTAAATGATTAGAGGTTGGGAAACCGTAATCATGCAATAAACCCTACGAATCAACAACCACAATAAGTAGATTAACGAATGAAGTTCAAAATGTAATATGATTGTTTGAAGTGCTTCAACCCTTGGTTTTCTCCTATTGATTGTCTTTAGATCTTTACTTACGTTTTGTTTATTTTCTTGCAATTATAAACTATAAACTCTCTTTTTGGTTACACTTGCATCAATTGAATCTAAACTGTGAACTGAAATTAAATCGTTGACATATCATGTCTCTGTGGGATTGATATTTGGCTTTCTTAAAGGCCACTATATTACTTGTCAGACCACGTACACTTGCGTGTCCTTTTGAGCCGTCACAAGTTTTTTGCGCCATTTTCAGGGACTTGTTATTTGGAGATTGTTTATTTTAGTTTTACTTTTAGGTTTATTTGGTATTTTTTTGCTTGGTCTTGGTTTTATTCTTGTAGGAAATAGGTTTGAAGTTGATAAGCTGGCAAGGGAATGGGAGTTTGTAAAACCAAGCCTAGAACTCGAGAAACTTTACCATCAACACAGGAGAGAAACAATCCTTCTCCCTAGAATTCCTCAAATCCAAGAAGGCGAAGAGAATACTGTTCCTATGGCTGAACAACAAGCAGCTGGTAGGAAGGTTAGGGAAGTGGCAGTCCCACTTCCAACGAACTTGACTTCCCAAATTCAAAGACCGGCTGCTGGGGGGGAATTTTGAGTTGAAACATAATATGATACAACTTCTTATTAGCAGTGGAAGTTTGCAGGGCTTTAACACAGGGATCCCTAAGTCTACTTGAAGACCTTCATTGAGCTTACAAATACATTCACTCCGACTGGGGTGACTCCAGATTATATGAGGCTGACACTGTTTCCCCATTCACTTTTGAGGGAAGCTAAAAGGTGATTGAATGCAAAGCCGACCAATTCAATTACATCATGGGATGACTTAGCCAGAAAGTTCTTTATCAGATTCTTTCTATCAGGCAAGACTGCTAGACTTCATAGTTAGATAGTGAGCTTCAAATTGAAGCCTGATGAAAACCTCTATCGTGCTTGGGAATGCTTCAAGGCTCTTATTCGGGAGTGTACACACCAACAACAGTCGAATGACGTACTTTCTCATACTTTTGTAGAATCTCTTGATTATAATACAAAGATTTTGCTAGATTCAGCCGCAGGTGGTCAAGCACTGAAATTGACTTATGATGAGCTATACATATTGCTAAACCGAATAGCACAAGGAAATCCAGATTGCCATTCAGATTCTAGAAGTGCCACAAAAAGAATTGCGAGTGTATTAGAGGTGGACCAATTCACAGCCTTATCAACGCAGGTTTCTACACTAGAAAATTTGATCAACACATCATTCAGTAGCATGAAGTTGGGAGAAACACAACCTGCGGCAACAGTCAATGCCGTCCAACAAGCCACAGGTTGGTGTGAGGTATGCAGAAATAATATCCATTTAGCGGCCATTTGTGCTTCAAATCTGAAATCTATGATATATGTAGGCAATGCTCAAAGGCCAAATTATGGTAATGTCTACAACATAAAGTAACAGAATTAGCCAATAAATTAACCATGGTACGCCCCACTGCCACAGGCCCAACCAAGTCAGTCAACTAGCAACACGGAGGAGATGTTAAAGAAGATCCTACCCAATCAGACGCAGTTTGCTGCAGACCTAAAAAATTTTCAAGCGACTACTAGAAGTTTTGATTTGTAAGTGGGATAGAATTAAAAAACGTTGAATACTAGGCCATAAGGTATTTTGCCAGCTGACACAGAAACTCCAAAGCAGGTTATGGCAATCACCTTAAGAAGTGGTAAAGAGCTTCAATAAGAACCTCCCAAGGCAACAAAGGAGGTAGATTCTTATATGTTGACCCAAAAGGTAAATGAAGAAGTTTCTAAAAGTTTAAGAAAGTCCGAGTACTTGAATAAAAAAGTTGTTGAACCAGAGAAGAAGAAGATGCTGCCAGTGCCTTTCCCTCAAAAGTACATAAAAGCAAAGGAGGATGCCTTATTCAAAAAGTTCATTGACACATTCAGAGAGTTGCATATTAATTTACCCTTTCTAGATGTTTTGCAGAGTATGCCTAAGTATGCAAAGTACTTGAGGGATGTGGTGGCAAAGAAGGTGAAAATGCAAGATGTGGGAGTAATCACACTAACTGAAGAGTGTAGTGCTGTAATGACTCAAAAAATTCCCAAGAAATTAAAAGATCAAGGGAAGTTTGCTATGCCCATACAAATTGGGGGAAAGGAAGTACATACACTAAGTGACTTGGGGGCAAGCATAAATTTGATGCCTCTATCATTCTTTAGAAAATTCGGCTTGGGAGAGCCTAGCGAGACACGAATGGTTATGCATTTTGCAGAAGGATCCATAGTATATTCAGAGGGAATCATTGAGGATGTCCTCATAAAGGTTGGTAAATTTATTATTCTTGCTGATTTTTTTGTTCTTGATTTTGTGACAGATGAACAGGTACCAATTATTTTGGGGCACCCATTCTTAGCCACTAGAGGGACTTTAATTGATGTTAGAAAAGGAACACTCAAGATGAGGGTAGATGATGAAGTGGTGGTATTTGATGTTTACAAGGCTCCCATTAAAAATCCCTTATATAAAGATTTATGCATGATCAGTGTGTTTGAAAGGAAAGAGTGTGGGGTGCCTAAGCCACTAAAGACCTTTTTCGAATACTTAATTGCACGACCTATGATAAAATAACCATTTCCCAACATGTTACAAGGTAAAAAAGGTTTGGAGAGAATGAAAAAATGGCTCCCAAAAGGGAGTAAAAGGGTAAAGGAATATGGTTGAGTTGAGTTGGCTCGTGCCGCGACACTAAATCAGGCGCTGCTTGGGAGGCAACCCAAGTTAAATTAGGTATGTTTTGTTTTCATTTTTAGCTTTTATTTTATGATGTTTTTTTGTTTTTGGTTGAGTCACAAGTTAATGGGAAGTCTGAGTACCATAATCTTGAGCTTGAAGTATGGCAAAGATTGAGTGTGGGGTCCCATGGATCTCATTCATGTAAAGATGCTATTAGCTAGGCCTAGAGGCCCCAGAGAGTATTTCTATCTTTATACTTTTAAATTCACATTAGGGACAAAGTAGATTTTTAAGTGTGTGGTGGGAAATTCCTAATTTTTGGGTCAATTTAAAAATTTAAATTTTTTTTAGGTTAGAAATAAGTGATATATTCTTGTTGGTGCTAATTTTGATTACATGATACAAGTGGGTTTGATTGTATAAGCTTGTTGATTGAATGGATTACTATTTTTGAGACTCTTAGGCTCATGTTTATGACTCTAGTACTTGTTGGTCTAATTTTGAATTTGTGCTATTGTGTAGTTGGCAGTCTATGATGATCCTATTGAGTTGAGCATGTGCCATCTGTGTGTAAGGTTTTTTTTGTATAGTCCTTGTTGCATGTGATGTCTAGAACTTGCCCGTGTGTATGTGAAGTGAAATAAAGAATGTGGGTTTAGGAGATGATATAGACATTTCTTTGATAGCCTTGTTTTATACCTTCTCTTTTTACTACCTTGGTGCATAATCCTAGTTAAATCCCATTGAGCCTTTAGCTTTTTCTTTGGTAGCCTAATAAGTAGCCTAATTCCCATTTTTGATAGACCCCAATTTGATCCAAAATATCTCTTAAGTGCTTTACTAATAATGATAATTGAGAGAAGAGTTTGAGAAATTGAAAAAAAAGGTGTAATTGATGCCCCAAGGTAATAGTTATTGGTGTATAATTGATGCGTGGTGGATGGTTGTGATATAATTTATGTTAAAATTATTGCCATGATTGTGGAAAAAAAGAAAAATTGATTCTTGTGGTTGTAAACTATGCGTCCACCATGTGTTTGTAAAAATACTTAAAAGAGATTGGGCAAAAACAAAAGATATGGGAGGATGAAAAAGTGTAATTTGGTTGTTGGAGATTGATTGTAAATGTATAGTGTAGTGTATTAAAGTGCTAAGAGAGGTTAGTCACTATTTCCAAATAGTTCCTACCCATCCCTTAGCGTACATTACAACCTGAAAAAGACCTACTTGATCCTAAGCTTTACATTCGACTATTGGTGGAGCATTACACTAAGGATAAGCCTATGTTTCATTGTGCGTAACTTGTGAATTCCTTGTGAGAGTTAGCGTAATTTGATTCTTGTACCCATCATGTTATTGATTGCATTATTTTAAGGATTATTGGTGACTCTCTTGTTCTGAGGGGGCACATGTTCAAACATGGGTGATTCGTAAGATGTTTTTGATTGAGCAATAAGCATGAGTTTTCCAACTAGGTGAGTCTATTCTTGAGGTTAGGATGTTTTGGAGTAGTGTTCATGAACCTTCAATGGTGTAAATAACATGCTTAGCGTAGTAACTTGCATTCTATGTAGTCATTGTAGTTCTAACTGGAATGTTGCATTTAGCTGAAGTGTTGAGTCTTCATACTTGATGATTATTGTAGTCAAAAGTTTTTTGAGGACAAAAAAGGATTTAAGTGTGGGGTGGTGATGTTGGGTGTATTTATGCATTCTAGCATCACTATTCTAGACTTTTTAGCCTTGTGTTGAGGAAGATTCTAAGATATAATGTTTTATAATGATATAAATGTCTTAAAACATGTATTTATATGGTTCAAGGTGAATTCTAAGAAAGTTTGTACCAAAAAGAATCAATTAGAGTTCAATAGAAAAAAACTAGTCGTTCTAGTGTAAGCTAGGTGCTTGTCTAGCCTCTCTTATTCGATTTTATTGTGTTATATGTGTTCATTATGGTTTTAAATGTGTTATTATATGTTTAAATAAGTTTTATGAGTGTACAAGGGTCAAGTGGATCAAGACAAGAGTCGAAACAACAAGTTAAAGAACAAAGTGAAATTTGCCTATGCTTAGCTCTTGTTTCTATATCGTCGTGTTGGATGTTGTATTGTTTTGAGCTCTAATTTTTTGTGTTTAATGCTATAGGATGCTTGGTGAATGGATAATTATAATATATAAAGGATATATAAGCTTCAAATCAAGTGGAAATAACTTGAAAAGGCTTGGAATGGATCACGGAAGCACAAAACACAGCTTGTTGCCAATTTGGACACCTGAAAAGTATTGGAAGAGTGTGGGGGAGTGGGAAGGAGTTTGGGCACGTACAACACATAAATAGACTCCTAAGGGACCAAAAAAGTGTGTACGTACGATATGCGTGTGTCACATGCTCCATTTAGGCACAATACAGCGTGCGCTGAATGCTTTACTTTAGGGGTCCAATGCCTTAGAGAAATTTAAGAAGCCAACTTCTAGTGAGTGCATACGAATAGCATGAGATGCATGCTGCACTCCACACTTGGGCATTTTACTCTAATTTAACAGGCATTTTACTCCAATTTGACTCCAACACAACTTGGCTGACCTTTATGATATATATACATGTTGTATTACATTTTTATATACTTTTTAGCGTATTTTGGAGATCAAGGGGCTTCTACAACTTCATAATTAGTTTTTTATTAATTTCATTTAGTTCATACATGTTTTTAGTCATTAATTACAATCTTGTGATTGCTATTATGACTATGCATGGCTAAACACCCTCTTTCTGGGGTTGAAGCCAAGAACATGAGTATTATAGTTTTGAATTGAACTCTTTTGATTTTCTTATCACTGTTGGTTGTTTGCTTATTATTGTTATAACTATTTTATGGATTGATCACCCATAGAATACACCTATTGTCAACCTTGTGAACTCTAGAGAGGGAATAGGGAGATAGAACATGGGAATAAGCAGAGTATGGTTTGTTTTTCTTTATGAAATAAGAGATTCAAATTAGTATCTAGGACAGAGATGTACTTAGATTCCATGCTTGATTCATATGTAGGATGGTATTTGTAAAGAACTTAAGTGAATCATTACATCCCCGCTCAACGATGTAGGTGTAAGGTTCAACTTAGGTAAATGATTAGAGGTTGGGAAGCCATAATCATGGAATAAATCTTACGAATTAACAACCAAAATAAGTAGATTAATGAATGAAGTTCACGACGTAATATGATTGTTCGAAGTGCTTCAACCCTGGGTTTTCTCCTATTGATTATCTTTATATCTTTACTTACGTTTTGTTTATTTTCTTGCAATTATAAACTACAAACTCTCTTTTTGGTTACACTTGCATTAATTGAATCTAAAATGTGAACTAAAATTAAATCGTTGCCAAATCTTGTCTCTGTGAGATTGATATTTGACTTTCTTGAAGGCCACTATATTACTTGTCAGACCATGTACACTTGCATGTGCACCTGAGTCGCAACTGGGATCAAAATTGGAAACTCATATTTGCCGATATGAGGTTGGTCTTGGTTACCGTGTGCATGATGTCACACTATTTTTTGGGGATGTACTAGTCATACGATGGGATACTTACCTAGTCATGTGTCTACATGCACTAGGTCCTTTTTAGCGCGGGGGGGGGGGGGGGGGGGGGGGGGGGGAGCGCCAGGGATCTGAACCCATATAGACCATAGGTGGTTTATAACAGTAAAGCTACACAACCCTGGTAAAACCCATTTTTTTTGGGCATGGTTATATATATATAAATGTATTGTAGTATGAATATGAATGGTTTTACTTGGTTTTATAAATAACATTACTTTATCTTTACCTTGAGATCATGCTAGCAGTCACTCGCTAACCCCGTCGGCTGGTGGCTGTATACCCATGCTATGCAAGAACCGACCATTCTACTCTTCCTACATAGTGATTGATTTGGGGACAACAGTTGGACTGAAGTGGTGATATTTCATCCTTTCAGAAGCCTCTGTTTCATGTTTGGGAAATTTCTAGACATTTCAGTGTTTTTTGGATATTGGTTTTGGCTATGGTTGGGAGAATGTCCCAACCACATTTCATTACTCTTTTGGTTAGAGGAATTTTGGGATTTCAATGGATTGGAATGAGTAGGATCCATAGTTGTGTTGACCTTGTCATCGGAATAAGCCGTTGGGCTGACATCTTTGGACGATATTATTGGTTGTTCCATTTTATTTAATTTTGGGATTAATTATATATGTTTTGGAATGTCTTTATTATGGCCTGGTTTATGGCCCTTGTTTTGGTATAGTTTGGTATGGTTGGATTGGTGGTACATGATAGTTGGACTTGGTTGGGTCGGTAACAGTTGTGAGCTATTTCCATACTTCTTATGTGAGCTGTTACACTATTTTTTTTATATACTTTCCATTCAACCAACTCAGGGCAGGCGACTTGAGGTTGGGTTGGGTAACGGGGGTGGTCTCTGGTCCCGGTAGAACTTGGGACATCCATTACGACAATGCCCCAGGGTGGGTCGTGCCACCTACTCTCCATCTACCCTTATTTTGATGATGGTAAAGGAAAGTAAACTATGTTCACAATTGTCCATTATTGGTTTGGACCCTTATAGCCCTCTTTTAAGGAAGCTATGGGTTACCAAAAGTTCACACACCTCTCTTTCAAGGATGATGAGAGCTTTCATGAGTTTGGGGATTTAACCCAACAAATCCATTTTTGGGTATTTGGGGTTTTCACCCAAAAATAAAAAATTATTTCAACCAAGCAATAATGGATTCCATAATCAACAACTAAAAATTACACAAACACATCATCACCCAAACACAATTACACCTTAGTTCAACGTAATCTCAAGAATAGAGAATTTAACTACTCATGAAATAAAAGAGAAAAAATATACCAAACAATTCATTCATGGTATCCAAAACAATGGGGGATGAATAAAATCTTCATCTTACTCTTTAATTTCACCAAGTTCCACTTGATGTTTAACTACACAAATGTTTCCCCCAATTTCTAGGGTTCAATCCTCCTCTCTTGCATAATGCCCTAAGGGAAAAATAATTGTGACTTATATGGGAATTGGAATCAGCTATATATTTTGACTGAACTGCCCTTGATCATTAAACCTGCTAGACCACAGTAAGTAGTCACGATCATGGTATATTGATGAGTCTTGACTGGTCGCAATTGCAGTAACCAAGGTGTATTTCTGCTCAAGGTCTTCAAGCTGCACTTTTTTAATTCTTTTTAGATCCAATCCACATCTTTCTGTCTCATGACCTGAATGCTTGCAAAATGTGAAAATTAGTGCCCTTAATCACCATTCTGTCTTATTTATACATTCAAATCATGGTAATGTGCATGAAAGTTGAGTGCAAATGAATTGTAAATACACCACTGATCAACAACCCCAACTTAAAACATTGCTTTTCCTCAAGCAACATTACCTTTTAACATAAGACAATGCACTTTTATGCACAAATTTCTTAACCCCATGATCACAATGACTTCGAGATTAGTTGATATCATATATAACTCATCAAACATGGGTGAAGCTATTTTTTAACACCCCTAAACATTAAATATAACATCCAAGGATGCAAAATACTTCGAAGAGAAACCACGCAACAATCACTTATACTCTAGAAGTGACTCGACTTTGACCTCAATAGCAACATACTCCTTTTGCCTCATTTTGCGGGAGATAATAAAATCACCTCAAGTCATCAAATATGCAACAAGGAATATAAGTTTGAAACACTTTCTCTCTTAAGAACTCTCAATGCTAACAAGTACCATGCCATAGGCTTGCCCCTATTTTCAATCGCCAATATAATGAAAATACTTGGTTGGAATTGACGTAGGGATTTTTTAGCTTGTAACGTAGGTTTGGGCTATGGTAGGATATCTTTAAGGAACTACATGGTTATACCCTTCTTGAACATCTACATCACATTATTCCATCTAACATTTTATCATGGGCCACTTCTTTTGTTTTATTTCTTTACACAAGTGCCTACTTTTTTTTTTCTTTGGTTCACCCATTTTCTTTTCAATTATTTTTCATGCACCCTTTGTGCTTTTCTTTCCTTTTTTGGATCCTTTCTTTTTCTTATTCATTTGTACTCAATGTTTAAGCCTGTAAGCACTCACTTACAAATTTGTGGACCTAAGTTACCTCTTCTAATCATCATTATCCCCAACTTATGCTTTTAGCCTCAAGTTGCAATTTTAAATTCAAGGAGGGTAGGGTTCGAAAGAGGGATATAAATTGAAAGGCTCATGGTTTGCAATGTGTTTTCCAAAGGAAATTCCAAAGGGTCAATGTGGGTGACTGGGGATAAAATCTATGCCAGGTTATGCTTTTTAGGCAAAAGTGGACTTCCAATGTCACAAAAATGGCCTAAGATCATGTCACCAACCAAGTACAATCAAAATGAGCCTTGGGAGACTAATGGGGAAAGTTCTAAGTAATACAAATAAACATAAAATTTGAACAAATAACCTTATGACACACAAGGAGGCTCAATTTCCCCTTATGCTAGAGATAAAAATAGATTGTCAACCAATATATAAAAGCCAAGATTTTTGGAATCATTAAAAGAGAAAAGTATTAGCGGAAGGTCGGTCACGTCCATGCCCTTGGGCTTTTAAAAAAATTGGATAGAGGGGGGTGTTTGTTTTGAATTTGCACTATGCACAATTTACTAATTATAGCATCAACCCAAGCCTTTGTCTCACATTTTGGCTTTCATACGAGCAAACCATATGGCTACTCAGACTTTGCCATATATATAAGTGCGATCCCAAATTCCAAATACCACAGGTACTCAGATTCCCTTGCATTTACAATACCTCAATGCCATGGGTACTCACACTTCTCCTACATCAATGGCTTAAACCCAATCAAAGAAAACAAAGGTAGTCTCACGCACCCCATAACTTAGGTATCTGAAGTGTCCTCACTACATCATAATTAAAAAGAATTATGGTTATAAGGGACTCCCTCAAGAAGAAAGAAGAATACCCTTCGAATGTTGCAATCGTACTGAAGAGTTCCACAATTGTTTTACCACAAACATGGATCTCAGACTGTGATTGCGGTAATTGAGGCTGAAATCCTCTATTTTTGCTTTGTTTGATTTCCTGCATAGCTGCAATTTTTCAGCTCTGCCTTTACCCTATTTTTCAAGACATTAAACTTGAGTTAAAACACCTCAAAAAACATCAAAACAAACAAGAAATGAGTCAAGGATAGGTTGCCTCCCATCAAGCGCCTAATTTTATGTTGCGGCATGACTTTCCTTCTTTACTATATAGTATCCTTGAAGCGAACAAACTCCACTTTGGCTATCACGGGGCCTTTTATATTGTAGTGCTTCACACTTGTGCCATTTACTAGAAAATTTTTTCCTTCATTATCTTCCAATTCAATGGCACCACTAATGTAAATATTAGAAATCACGAATGGACCCGGCCATTTAGAACGAAGCTTTTCGACAAAGAATTTCAAATGAGAATTATAAAGAAGTACATTCTCTCTTAGATGGAATTCCCTCTTAATATTCGAGAATCATGCCATTTATTTATTTTCTCCTTATACAAGGTGAAACTCTCATAATCCTTGATTCGAAAATCTTCCAACTCATAGAGTTTTGTGACCCTCGCCTCAGAGACCTCTCCTAAATTCATGTTCAACATCTTTAAATCCCATAAGTCGTTATGATAAAGCTCAATGGGCAAATAAAATGCCTTTACAAACACCAATTAGTAGGGGTACATGCCAATTGGGGTTTTGTAGGCCGTTCTATAAGCCCAAAGTACCTCATTGAGTGACCCTGCCTAATTGGTTCAGCCTATAATCACTATATTCTCAAGTATTTCTTTGATTTCTAGGTTTGAAACTTCAACTTAGCCACTCATTTAGGGGTGATATGGTAGCCACTTTTTTTTTAGCCCTATACTTTTCAAGAAGGATCTCGACTATCCGATTACTAAAATGTGAACCTCTGTCGCTAATAATGGCATGCAACATTCCGAATCTTGTAAAGAAGTATGTCTTCTAAAAGAAAGTAATGTTTTTGCTCTAATTATTTGGAAGTGACACGATATCCACCCATTTAGAAATATAATAAACTGCCACCAATAAGTATTTGTTTCCAAATGAGCTCACAAATGGGCACATAAAGTTAATTCCTCACACATCAAAGAGTTTAACTTCAAGGTTTGGTTATAGAGGAATTTCATGTCTTCTTGAAATACCACCTTGCATTTCACATTGTTGGCATTACTTTACCCGCTTAATGGCATCTTGATGCATGGAGGGCCACTAATGCTCACATTGAAGGATGCTGTCAGTGGTTCAAATTACCCTATTGTGACCACTATAAGGTGAAGAGTATCAAGTTTCAAGGATATCATTCATCTCAACCTCCATAACATATCTCCTAATTACACTATCAGTGCACTATCGAAATAGGAATGGTTCATCCTAAAATTATCTCTTTGCATCAAACAAGAAAAGCTTTTTTTGATGGTAGCAAGCCCCTCAGAAAGTACACTACTTGATAAATATTTGGCATAGTCGGCATACCACGATGCCTTTTTTCTTGAAATAGACATGACTAATTCATTGGGAAAAGCTTTATCAATCTCAATTTCTCCATGCCTTTTATGGTTACCTTCAAGATGTGAGAGATGGTTGGCCACTTGGTTTTTGCATCCTTTTTGATTCGTTACCTCAAAGTTGAATTCTTGTAAGAGAAAAATCCATCTAATTAAGAACGGCTTTGATTCCTTCTTTGGCATGGGGTGCTTTAGGGCAGCATGATCCTTGTGTCCTACTACTTTCATTCCTAACAAGTAGGCATGAAATTTTTTAAAAGCATACACAACTGCCAACAACTCTTGTTTGGTAACAATGTAGTTCCGTTGAGCAAAATTTAAGGTATTTCTTGAATAATCGATAGGATGAAAGAGTTTCTTCTTCTATTGGCCTAGAACCGTACCAAATGCAATCCCACTCGTATCACACATTACTTAAAAAGGGGATGACTGATCCGGGGGCTACAATGATGAGGGCCGAAATAAGCAACCCCTTAAGATGCTCCAAGGATTTCAAGCATGCCTCGTCAAAGTTGAATTCTATCTCCTTTTCAAGGAGTTTGCACATAGGATGCTATATTAGAAAATCCTTGATGAAACAATGATAAAACTCGGCATGTCCAAAAAAACACCAAACACCCTTTACAAATATGGGGGTATTAAATTGGAAATTACCTCTACCTTCACTTGATTGACTTATATACCTTTCCCTAATATTGTGTATCCCAAGAAAATACCCTCTTTGACCATGAAATGGCATTTTTCCCAATTTAGGACAAGGTTGGTTTCCACTCATCTCTCAAGAACCTTTCTTATATGCTTAAGACATGAGTTAGAAGAGTTCCCTACCATCGGGAGATTATCCATAAATACCTCCATTAATTCTTCGACCATATCTGCAAAGATTGACAACATGCAATGTTGGAAGGTTGCAAAGGCATTGCATAACCTAAAGAGCATTTAATTAAATGCGAATGTCCCATATGGGCAAGTAAAAGTTATCTTCTCTTAATCCTCTAGGGAGATGAAAATTTTATTGTACCCCAAATAACCATCTAAGAATAAATACCATTCTCGCTCGACCAACCTATTTAACATCTGGTCCATAAAAGGCATCAGAAAATGGTCTTTTTTGGTCCATGAGTTTAACTTTTGATAATCCATGCATACATACCACTCAGTAACCGGTCGGATGGGGATAAGATTGTTCTTTTCATTCTCAATCACCGTATTTCCACCTTTATTGGGGACACATTGTTCTGGACTCACCCAAGTGTTATTTGATAAATGATAGATTACTCTTATGTCAAGACATTTTATGATCTCTTTATTTACCACCATTTGCATAGTTTGATTTAGCCTCCTGTGATGGTCCACACCTGGTACATGATCTTGATCTAGCTTGATTTTATGGGAATGAATTTTGAGGGCTATCCCGATGATGTCCACAATTGTCCATCCAATGGCTCGAATGAACCTTTTCCCCACCAACTTAAAATCTTCCACTTAAGAGGGCTCAAGGTTACTTTCAATGATGATAGGTAACGTGTATCCGTCCCACAAGAACATATATTTAATATAGGGTGGCAAAGGGTTTAGTTCAATTTGTAGTGGCTCAAGAATGGATGGTTTTCTGGGTGGGCTATCATGATTTTTAAGATCAAGGTCCAACTTTACTAAGTTCTTGGTATAGTATCCAAGTCCCGTTAAAGATGGAACTACCACATCAAATTCTTCTACTTCTTAACTTTCACAATTCCATAATATTCCAACAAAAGTCATCAAACAAGCTCAAATTAACATGTTTGTCACCTCCTCATCAATAACATCCATTATCGATATGAATTGTAAGTCCATTTACTGCATTATGGATTTATATATATTGAAAGACACCTCCTTGTTATTCAACCAAAACTTTATCTCATTAGATTTCACATCCACCAAGGCCTTCTGAGTAGCTAAGAATGGCCTTCTGATAATTATAGAAACTTTAATATCCATTGCACAATCCAAGATCACAAAATTGTCTAGGAAGATGAACCGCTCAACTTTGACTAGAACATCATGAAAAATTTAGATCGGCTTCTTGATGGAATGATCAGCTATGAGCAATTTTATTATTGAAGGTTGCGACTTCTCCAATCTGAGCTATTGGAATACGGCATATGGCATTAGATTTACACTTGTTCTAAGGATACACAATGCTTTTGAGATTTTGAACAACCCGATAGTTCATGGAATTATAAAAGCACAGGGGTCGATCTTGTTTTTCGCCAATGAGTTTGACATGATGGCACTATAAGGATGATTTATATCTATTTTTTCATGGTCCATAAGCCACTTCTTAAATATCAAATCATTCATAAATTTTGCACTCCCTGCCATATCTTGAAAAGCCTTAACTAGAGGAATATTTATGGATAGGGAACTAAATTTATCAAAGAGCATGTTGAAATTTACACTTTATTCCTTTGGTGAGAACCCTTTAGGAGGAGGAGAAATCTTGTTTGATAGCATGGAGATAATTTAGCACTCATTTACCTTGGCCTTTTTGAACACAATACCACTTGTTTTTTGTTCATCATTATTTGACCTCTTTCTCTTTGCCTTTGTTTGATCATCCTCTTCTTTTCCATCGGAGTTCTCAAGCTCCATAACATTTCCTCTTTGAATTTCTTCTTGTAGCTTTTCCATGAGACATACCGCTATTTTATTAAACTCTTCCTCTAGTTGTTGGATGGCTATTAAGTGAGACTCAACCATTTGATGGAGCACGGAGAAATCACTTCTTATTTCTTGGACCATTTTGTCGGTCCGCTAAACATAATTTAAGGTCCGAGCCAAAATTTATTCATTGATGCACTATTCTTTCTCGTATATGTTTTGACTTTTATAGTTTTGACCTTGGTTCCCACTTTTCCATTAAGAGGCAAGGTGTGAACCCTCTGTATAATCAGGCAACACACTTAATTTGTCATCCACTATCTCTTCTCCCCCATTTTACATGGCTTATCCTCATTTTCATTTCTCACATTTACTATTCTAATTAGGGTTCCCAATATATGATTCGTAAGGAGTTCAAGAAATGACATTACTTTGATCATGGTTTTATATTTTTCCTCCTATTGACCTTTTCCATGTTGTCACATAAAGGATTAGGAGATAGACCTCATGGCCACCTCGACATCCTTTATGTCCCAACCCCTATACAAACTAGCTATTTGATCCAACACCTTTAATACAATCCCATATGACGATTTAATGAACGATCCACTAGATGCATTGTCAACTATAGCTTTGTTGAGTTGGTACAATGACCTATAGAATATTTGGAGAAGCATCTTCTCTGATATCTCATGGTTAGGACATTTCAATAGCTTTTCCTTGAATCTTCCCCAAGCTTCATACCATGGTTCTTCATGGAATTGACAGAAATTAATGATTTCATCTCACAATTGTAAAATCATCGAAGATGGGTAGTATTGACTTATGAATGTCTCCATAATACTTTTCCATGAAGTGATGGAACGGGCAGGAAAATATCTTATCCATGGAACCACCTTTCCCATTAGAGAGAATGGAAAAAGGTGCATTTGGATGGACTCTTGGGATATGTGTGAAATATTAAAAGGGGCACAAACTTCTACGATGTTCTTCAAGTTCAAATTCAGGTCCTCATATGCTTTACCCCCCAAAAGTCCCTTCAAGTGAAACAATTGTAGCATTATGCTTGTGACATATAATATTCCATTTCCTCAAGGAGGGGGGAATGCAGATAGCACTCTCATGCTATTTGGTGCAAAAATAATCCAAGCCATCCTGTCTCATGATTATTCGAAGAGGATAATGATTAACTAATAAAACAAACAACAAGGAAAGTAAAACAAAATTACCACAGGTATATTAAAGTAAAAATCACACCCACAAGTGAAAACTAAATTTCACTCCTTGGAAAAGGCAGCATTTTTATAATGCTCACCTTTACCATATAAAGTTATAGAGTATTGTCATTGTCAATAGCTCATCTTTCATTGAGGTCGAATCCACGAGGAGCGAGATTTAGATTACATGTCCTATGATTGTCAAAATTACTAAAAATATACCCAAAATGTGTGCAAAATAAAAGACATAATATAAAGAGGGGGGAGGGGGAGGGGGTTTGGAATAAGATGTTATCATTATCAAGTCATGCGACACACTACAATAATTTTTTTTTAGAATTCAATTTTTGGAGGGCTCTTGGGATTTTGTTTACCTAAGGGAAAGTTGTGCATGGCATCATGATAGTTTGGTATAAGTTCTAATTGTTGATAACATGGTAGGCTAGGTTTAAAATCCTTAAGGCTAGTTTGTCAATAAGGCCTCAAGGATGTCACTCCTTGACTATTTTGAGTACCTAACGAGTGTATCAAACAAAGGTTGGGAGCTTTAGTTGAGACAAAATATTTAATGTTGTACTCTTTATACCATTTTCAATCGAACAATCTCTTTCTACTTTTTGCTTTTGCCTTCTAACGTCCACTTCAATGGTCTCTGACTAGTTTGACCGATGCCAAAGACATCGTAGAAGCGCCAAAAATAGGTAAAGACTCCCTTTCTCCCTCATCCCCCCCTCTCTCCCCAAGTACTTCTCCCCCCTCTTCCTAGTTAGTACTGTCATCTAGCTACTTCTATCACTAGTGGATCTAGTGGCTCCACCGTCTTGACTTTGGCTATAGAGGATTTGTGAAGTACCAATCTGAACTAGTTTAAAACAGAAGGTAAGACATCAATCAGTGACTAGCTTCTGGCAAAACTAGTAATAAACTCAGGTGACTTTTTGATGATTCAGTGACTTTTTGATGATTCAGTGACTTTTCTCTGGCAACCAATTTCAATATCAAAATTTCCCGTAACCAGCATACGCAGGAGTCTCCAGTGTCTTCCAAACTTTACTACCTAGCTTTTTTACATTCTAGTTTCTTTGTACTTTTATTTTCGGTTTCCTGTGATTATTATTGTGCCTGGTCTACTTATTGATAGATATTATTATGTAGTTTTGTGCGTGCCTGCTACTATTGTCCTAGGGTTTTCCTACTGTTCCTTTGTTTTGTTGGTGGTGGTTTTTTGTTTTTATTTTATTACATATTTTTAGTGTTGATTAATCTTCCTATAAATTTGGTGCCTACTATTTGTTGTTTGTGTATTTTAGAGGTATTCTGTGCTTTGCGGGTGCCTTTTACTATTGTGCTATTGTGTACCTTTTTCTTATTGTCCGATATTGAGTTGTGGCTTTGGGGGTAAATGGTGGAATAGGGTTATGTCCTATGGGGTTGGCGTATAATGTTGGGGTTAGGTGGAGAGGCGGAGGTATTAGGGGAGGGGTTTTGAGAGATGATAGGTTAAGGGTAGGGTCGTGGAACATAAATACCCTTCAGGGTAAGTCGATAGAGCTGGTTAAGACTTTAGGAAGAGAAGGATCAATATTGCGTGTGTCCAGGAGACTAAGTCAGTAGGTTTTAAGGCTAGGGATATGGATAGGTATAAGTTGTGGTATTCGGGTAGTGAGAAGCGTAGGAATGGTGTAGGTATATTAGTGGATGAAGAGCTTAGAGAGCACGTAGTAGAGGTTAATAGGGTTAGCAATAGGGTGATGACTATTAAGTTAGTCATTATGGTGTTTAAGGTGAATATCTGTAGTGCTTATACACCATATGTTGGCCTGGACGAGGAGGAGAAGAGGAGATTTTAGGAGTTTTTGGATGAGGTGGTTAGTAGCATTCCTAGCTCGGAGAAGATTTTCATAGGAGGGGACTTCAATGGGCACATCGGGGCTCATAGGAGGGGACTTCAATGGGCACATCGGGGCTTTACCGATAGGATATGAGGAGATGCATAGAGGCTTTGTCTTTGGGGATATGAATGATGCAGGTTCCGCTCTTTTGGATTTTGCGAGGGCCTTTGAGTTGGTGGTAGTGAACTCCTATTTTTCGAAGAAGGAGGAGCATCTGGTTACTTTCCATAGTAGGTTAGCCAAGACTTAAATTGACTTTTTGCTGCTTAGGAAGGGGGATAGAGCTTTGTGTAAGGATTTTAAGGTCCTTCCGAGTGAGAACCTTTTGACCTAGCATAGACTTCTGGTGATGGATTTAATTATTAAGAAGGGAAAAAAAGAAGGGGTAGGGAGGGTCGACCTATAGTCAGGTGGGGTGACCTGATTTTGGCTACTACTTTAGAGATAAGGGCAAGGTTAGAGGGGATGGGGGCTTGGGAATATTAGGGGGATGTGGATAGTATGTCAGATACGGCTGTGAGTTACATCAAGGAGACAGCTAGAAAGGTTTTGGGTGCCTCGAGGGGTTCATCTATTCGGCATCAGGAGGATTGGTGGTGGAATGAAGAAGTTAAGAAGAAGGTAGAGTAGAAAAAGATGGTTTATGCAAAGTTGGTTTATAGTATGGATAGAAAAGAAAGATGGGTGAGCAGGGAGGAGTACAAGTTATCTAGGAAGGAAGCTAAGTTACCGGTCACTGCTGCTAAGACAATAGTGTTTGAGAGATTGTATGAGGGACTAGAGGAGAAGGGCGAGGAGAAGAGCCTGTATAGGCTTACCAAAGCTAGGGAGCTTAAGGGTCAGGATTTAGACCAGGTTAAGTGCATTAAGGGAGGGGGAATGGCAGAGTTTTGGTAGATGAAGTTGTTATTAAGTAAAGATAATAGTCGTATTTTCATAGGCTCCTGAATGATGTGGGGGATAGAGGTATTGTACTAGGGGAGTTGGAGCACATTGAAGAATATCAAGATTTCGGGTATTATAAGCATTTTAAGGTGGAGAAGGTCTGTGAGGCTATTTGTAAGACGTAAAGAGGTAGGGCAACGGGGCCCGATGAGATTTTGGTGGATTTTTGGAATTTAGCAAGTGGGATGGGGTTGAGGTGGTTGACCAACTTATTTAACAACATTTTAAAGTCCGCTAAGATACTTGAGGCGTGGAGATAGAGCATGATGATTCGTCTTTATAAGAATAAGGGTGATATTCAGAGTTCTAAGAACTACCGAGGTATTAAGTTAGTGGGTCACATGATGAAGATTTGGGAGAGGGTGGTGGAGCGGAGGTTAAGGAAGATATTGTCGATTTTAGAGAATCAGTTTGGTTTTAGGCCTGGTCACTCGACGATTGAGGCAATTCAACTAGTGTGAAGAATGGTGGAGCAGTGTAGAGAAAGGAAGAGGGACCTGCACATGGTGTTTATTGACTTGGAAAAGGCGTATAACAAAGTCCCTAGGGAGGTTCTTTGGAGATGCTTGGAGGTGGGGGGTCCTGATGGCGTATATTCTTTCGATTAGGGACATGTACAAGGGGGCAAAGACTCGGGTAAGGACTGTGGGAGGGGATTCCGAGCATATTTTGGTACTTCATAGGTTGCACCATGGTTTGACTCTGAGTCTATTTTTATTCGCCGTGGTAATGGATGTGTTAACACGAAGTATTCAAGGTAAGGTGCCATGGTGTATGCTTTTTGTGGATGATTTAGTCTTGATTGATGAGTCTCGTCGCGGTGTTAACGATAAGTTGGAGGTTTGGAGACAAACCCTAGAAACTAAAGGTTTCAAGTTGAGTAGGACAAAGACAGAGTTCTTGGAGTGTAAGTTTAGTGACACGAGGCAAGAGGACGATGTGGTGGAGAAGTTGGAGTCTCACGTAGTTTGTAAGAGGGATTGTTTTAAGTACCTTAGGTCTATGATTCAGGGGAATGGAGAGATTGATAAGTATGTCTCTCACCATATTGGGGTGAGTTGGTTGAAATAGCAGCTTGCCTTGGGAATTTTTTGCAATAAAAAGATGCCTCTCAAGCTTAAAGGCAAATTTTATAGAGTTGCAGTCCGACCGGCTATGTTGTATGGCGCAGAGTGTTGGCCTACTAAGAATTCTCACGTCCAGAAGTTGAAGGTGGAAGAAATGAGGATGTTTCGTTGGATATATTGTATCACGAGGGCTGATAGGGTTAGGGATGAGACTATTCAAGATAGGGTGAGAGTGGCATTGGTGGAGGATAAGATTCGGGAAGGGAGGCTGAGATGGTTTGGGCATATGATGAGAAGAGGAATGGATGCACCAGTTCATAGGTATGAGAGGTTGGCCTTGGATGGTTTCAAGCGGGGTAGGGGTAGATTGAAGAAATACTGGAGCGAAGTAATTTGACATGACATGGAGCAATTACGGATCACTGAGGACATGACCCTCGATAGGAAGGTTTAGAGGAAGAGTATTAGGGTATAGGGATAAGGGGTGTGGTCAAGTCATATGCGCGATTTAGGTGAGTCCGTGTCGTTTGGTTGGTAGTTCTAGGGTTGGGGGAGGGTGGTGCGTTTTGTTGGTTAATGTACTTTTTGTGGTTGTGGTACCATTGTTATTTTATCATGTTGTATTCTTGCGTTGTTTTACAAAGGTCTTAGTCCTTTTTTCTTGAGCCAGAGGTCTATTAAAAATAGCCTCTCTACTTCTTCGGATGTAGGGGTATGGACAGCGTACATTCTACCCTCCCCAAACCCCACTATGTGGGAATATACTAGGTTTGTTGTAGTTGTTGTAATGAGTGTATGAAGAAATGCCACACAAAAACCCCAATTGGGCATCCCTATTTCTAAGAATATGACCATGACACAACTTATCTCCATCTACCCTTATTTCGAAGATGGAAAAGGAACGTAAACTATTTTCACAATTGTTCACTATTGCTTTGGTCCACTATAACCCTATTTCAAGAAAACTATGGGTTCCCAAAAGATCACCCACATCTCACTTTCAAGGATGATGAGAGCTTTAAGGAGTTTTGGGTTTTAGCCCAACAAATATATTTTTGGGTATTTGGGGTTTTCACCCACAAATCCCAACTTATTTCAACCAAGCAATAATGAAATACACAATCAATAGTTAAAAATTACACAAACACATCATCACCCAAACACAATTTCACCTTAGTTCAACATAATCCCAAGAATAGAGAATTTAGATACTCATGAAATCAAAGATAAGAAATATACCAAAAATTCATTCATGGTATCCATAACATTGGGGGATGAAGAAAATCTTTACTTTAAACTTAAATTTCAGCATCTTCTACTTGAAATTTTAACTAAAAAATGTCTCCCCCAAATTCTAGGGTTCAATCCTCCTATCTTGCATAATACCCTAAAGGAAAAAGAGTTGTTCCTTATATGGGAATTGGAATCAACTACATGTTTTTACTAAACTACCATTGATCATTAAATCCACTAGACCGCGATCGCTGACACTTTTCCATAATCGCGACTACCGAGACTGCAGAGAACACTCGTGATTGTGATACATTGACTTGTCTTGACTGGTCACGATCATGATCCTCAGACCGCGATCATAGTAATAGAGGCTAGTTTCTGCTCCAGGACTTCCAACTGCACTTCTTTTCTCCTTTTGTTTCTTTTTAGATCTAATCCATATCATTCCGTCTCATGAACTAAATGCCTGCAAAATATGAAAATTAGTTCCCTTAATAACAATTCTCTCTCATTTTTACTTTCAAATTATGGTAATGTGCACAAAAGTTGAGTGCAAATGAGTGGTAAATACACCACTTATCGCTAGGTTTTTTATCCAAGTAGAATTCTAAGCCTAAATCCAGTTCTTCTGAATATATTTTACCAATATGAGCATGTTTTCTTGATTATTTATGATTTCTTATGACTATACTATAACATTCATAATATTCTCATGTCCTTGCATTAGTTAGATGATATTACTCGAGATCTAAAGTATATGATCAGGCTATAAATGTTTGAATAGTTTTTCAAGACTAGTATGCATTATTTATCAGGATTTTGCGAGTTTTAGTCTATATTACATGACATACTATGTTTTCTCATTAAATTTAGTATTTTCATATACATAGTACTATGGACCCTTAAATGTTGGTAAATTCAATATTTTGGACTTGTATTATGAAATTTCACATTTTTCTTTAGATTATAAAATTTATCATGATTGTTGCATTTTGTAGAGATGGCGGGTTATGAACACATAATAATGTAGGATATCATCCATTCTCAGTAAAACACTTATTTCTTAAGTTTTCATGATTTTGAATCTTTCAGGCAATGAACTAATCTTTCATCCTCACGTCTTTGGTATTATTGATCTATTAAGTATATCAATTTATATTCCATTGGGAGTATTACTTAGCACTGAGCGAATGCGGTGATGGAGCTCACTCATAACTTAGGTTGAGAACTTTAGTAGAAGTCCCTAAGTTCTAGAACTACGGCACCATAATTGGGTTCTAAAGGGTCACCTATCAAACAAGGATTGACACCTTAGTCCTTTTTGACATCAATTTAGTTGTACCACATCAACTCAGCCTTAATAACTTAGAAAGGTATGTTGGATCCTTTTTGATGGAGTTATAAATCAAGGTCGATATGTAGCTAATATGGTTATATGTCAGTTAATAGTTTCTCCCACATTCAGACTCAGTTATTGCATGACCTTGTAAATAGTTTATTCAATACAGTATTGATCAATTACATGCTTCTTTACTCGGGCATTGTATTAGTTTACATCCCATAGTTTCAGACCATTATTCATACATGACCCTCTTTTTAGTTTTACTTTCTTTTATACTATAAGTATTCAGACTATCACTGTACATTAGTGTATATGTATTTTATATATGGTCACTGTACTACAGTTCCGCTCTATACAATATGTTTGCTCTCAAGTTTATTTTATTTGAAATCGTTTAGCATTCAGTATAATTTTAAAGCATATTCAACATTAACTTTAGATTATATATAATAGCTATATTTCTACCGTTTCCTAGTTTACAGAATTTTTTAAGCTCATGATTTAGAGATTTTACTGTGCCTCATAGCTTTTGCGTACATACATGTTTTAAATGTATATTTTAGGAAATGACTTATTTCCTTATTTCCCTAGTTCCTTGGTACGTGCATGTGGAGAGATGTTAGGAATTTAAAATAGATTATTTTACCATGTGGGGTGATAACTCTCAACTTACACGGAAAATTAAGTGCAAGACAAATGTTGTCAATATATACCCAACATGAGTCAGAGTCGAATCCTCGAGGAGTGCAAACTTTGTTTTTAAAGCTTACGTGTGTTGAGAGTTAAATAAGTTTTAACCTGTAATGAAAAATTTAAACAATACATAAAAATAAATTGGGGAGCTTTATTTGATTTTGTTAAATTCAAAAATCAAAGAAACTATGATTAAATTGAACAATTGGAGTGTTACAAATTTAAGAGGAAACATGGGGCTATGGTATCCTAGGTGGTATTCATGCATGGGTGATAAATAGTTAGTCCAAGTTCTAGTTTTGTATAGGCTAGATCTTAGGTATTGGTGTCAATCTTTCAATAAAATATCAAATCTATCTCGTGGATTCTTTTGAACACAACACGAGCTTTTCAAATCTATCAATCCACTACCTCAACTAGCATCTTTATTTCTAAGATGATGCTTATGAAAATAGCTAATTCAAATAACACTTTTATTTCTAAGATAATGCTAAGAAAGAAGTTAGTTCAAGTTATTGTTTGAAATTACTCCTCACCCATATACCTCTTTCAAGGATGATACGGGATCCAAGATAATTATGGTTTTCACTCCTATTTATCAGTTCAAACATGGAATTAAAATAAAATACATTATAATTAACTAATTATTTGGACTAACAATCAACACCCATATATTATTCACCACCTAATTAAGCATATCTCTAAGATATATGATTAGCTACTCATGAAATTAAATGAAAGAAATATACCTAAATTGGCATGTAATTAATCCATCATAGGCAAAATAAGTATGATCCCAAACATTAATTTCAATCAAAAACTAAAATCTCTCTTGGATAAAAAACCAACAATTGTTTCTTCACTCAATATATTTCATTTGTCTCTCAAAAGATAGAAAATTTGATGCTCAAAATGTGAAGGGTGGGGCCATTAATATTTTGGGACAAAGCAACTTGAAATTCAAATTTTATCCCCTTAGATCTGCCTGACCCATCACGATCACACTCCTTAAGCTACAGCCATAACTTTCCAATCGCGTGGAATTATGTTGTGATTGTCACTCTCTAACTTTGATGAACTATCATGACCACGAGCCTCAGATTGTGATAGAAATGTCTGAGGGTCACCTCTTAGAGCTTCTCTTCGGTCTTTGTTAATTTTTTCATCATTTCTCTTCCTTTTCATCTTTTCCTAAACTTCTTTACATCAGAATTACATGTAGGATCACAAACAAGGAAAATTAGCTTATTTTATACAGAACTAGTCTCATATATTCAATAATTTCATCATTGTTTTCAAGAATTTAGACGTAAATAAGAGGCAAATTTGCCACTCATCAACACCCCCAACTTAAGATCTTGCTTGTCCTCAAGAAATATTACTTTACATTCAATAAGACTATTCAACTTTGTAGCATACTCTTTTCAACCAAATGATCACTATGAGTCAAACTTGATTGGAACTCACAATTAGTCAACAAGCATGAGAAGTGCTATCTAAGCAAATCACCTCAAAACTCATCACATTTTGTAATACCCCAAAAATCTAGATCAATATTAGAATCATGCTTCAAGCTTATGAGAAACAAATTATAGTCTTTTCATGTTTTATGAGTGAGTTTGACGTATATTAAGGCCTCAAATAACTCCCAACTATTAGATGAATTAACACAATCCTTGCCGATTGAGATTTTGATAAGAATGTTGCCTTAGTCAACTTCAAACAAGCATATATTTTGATCTACTTAGAACTTTCCATATCAAGACCTACCTAATTGTAGGAAATTGAATTATCCTTCCAACGATATAAATTTTGCTTTAATCCGATAACCGGGTAATAAGTTATAACAATTTTTGTTCCAAACAGTGGGCCACCGTAAAGGTACCGTATCGTGGTGACAGGAAATATGACACTTATCAGTTTCCAATGAAGCACCGCAATAAGCATCGCATTTCAATGAATTGCCAGTTTGCAGTCGTCCTTTTCCAGTGATGTAACGCGATAGCACCGTGTCGCACCAAAGTGCAATTTCACACTCGTTCTTAGACTACACCTATAGTGAAATTCCAGTGGCTCACAGGGATGGCACCGCATCACGGTGGTGGAAAAAATTAGAATTTTTTAGTGACAAAAATTTAATTTAATCAAGGGGTAGTTTAGTCTTTTTTTCCATGACCCCAATCAGTCCAAACACGGGATTAAAGCCCTAATAGCCTTATTAGTCATTACTTTATTCAATTTCTCTCAATTAAAGAGCATTCTCTCTCAAACAGGAAACCCTAGACTTTAAGGTTCAAGTTCAATTCTCAAGAAAATTACCAAGAAACTTCAAGAATTCTACTATTAAGGTATGTGAAGTGTTCATCCATGGGTTCCTTCCACCCATGGATTCCACGTATCCTTGTTAAAATTTAAAGTTGTCATCTTACAAGTTATTATGATTTTAAATTGTGATTTTAACCATGAACTCCCATGAATTGCAATTCTATACTATGTTTACATGAAATTATTGTTGTTTATCAGACCCCACATGTTCTAATATTTTTTTTCACTGATTAAATCATGATTAAGTGTTATTGATGTTGAAATCATGCTATTACTCCAAGTTACATACTATTCTCATGATTGGCTTAAACTTTGAATATCAAGTGTTTGATAAAATGCCTACAAGAATGAATATTTGATAAAAGGTTTATGTTATGTCCTCCAAGCTTAAGTACTATTTTACGATTATTTTTTTTGAGAACTGAGGATTATGAATACTCAAAAACTTAGTTGTTTACTTAGCGTCAGTATCTTCAGAATAGTTCAGATAATTCATGAGCATTACCACTCAGTTAGCCTCATGATCAGTTACTTGTCTAGTTAAGCCTAGTTCAGTCCTGTAATCAGTGTCAGTTTAGTTAGGAGTAGGATTCAACATCGAGCAAACCCATGGATGGGGTTATTCCTTTTATTATAGGGCTTGACCCTTAGTATAAATCCCTGAGTTACTGAACTACGTAGCCAGCATAGGTTTAAGATGTCTTCCTACTAGTTTAGGGTTAACAAATATCTCATAAGTTTTCCTATTAGTCTAGGGTTTACAAGATGTCTTCCTACTATTTTAGGGTATACATAAACTTTGTTAGTACCCGTGGCATGGTACTAGCACCCTTCCAAATCGGGTGACTGGTTGGACCCCTATCAGCTCAGACCAGGGAATGTCGGTTAGATGATACCTCCCATAATTTCAGTTTCAGTACTTAGTTTAGAATTTAGTTCAATCTTTCTTAACCATAGCACACTGTCTATCAGATATTCAGTTATCAATATTAAGTATTTCAGATTTCAGATTATGTTTAGAACATATTTTATGCTTGGTCATGCATTCTTAGTACTTACAAATTTTATGCATTTTATTTAGTACTTCATGCTATTCATTCAGTTAGTAATTACTCCTGTACATAAACCATGCATATTGGCCTATCTCATTTAGCATACCAGTACATTCAAAGTACTAATGGCATACTCATTTCTTGAGCTATGATGTATCATATCATAAGTTCGGACGCTCAGTTCTTGGATCGCGCATAGACCTTCTAAATTATCAGACATAGCAGTGGTTAGTCCTCATATTTTGAGGATATGCTATATTTATTTTCATGCTTTTAATTCAGTAGTTAGTCGGAGTTAGTTGAGGGTTTATCTCATCAGCTCCATAATCAATCAGTAGAGGCTTTTCAGACTAGTACTAACAGTTAGTCAGTCACGATTGTCATTGTCAGACATTTTATTCAGTATTATCAATTTTGTTTTACAGAATTTTTTAGATTTATGACTTAAAACCTTATGGCATTCCTTAGTTAAATTTTGCATATGACCTTATGGTATCAGTTTTATTTTGTCCTCATAGCAGTTACATGCTCATGGGTTAGCTTGTGTTCACTCGGGACTGTAAGCACCGTGTGATGCCCTGGGTGTAATCTCGGGGAATTACAAACTCTATATCAGAGCCTAATGTTTTAAAGTGTATTAGGAAGTCTGAAAGTCGTGTCAAGTAGAGTCTTGTGCATCGGTGTGGTGCGCACCACACTTATAGATAAGAGGCTATGAGGTGTTATAAGAAAAGTTTCCCTTCTTTCAGTGTTCATATCATGCGAAAGAGCATGAGCTCAAGTTCAACTCTCTGTATAATTCAATTCTTCCTTTTATTTTGAGACCATGCCTCCCCGAAAGACAAATAGAAGAAGAAATATAAACCAGCTAGCACCTCCGCCCGTTCAGGAAGATCCCCTGAACGAGCATGTTTCTCATGTAGAATTTAGAGCTGCATTCACTACTCTAGCCCATTCTGTGGTAGTTTAGAATACTTAGCCAACCGTTGTTTTGGCCAACCCCATGGCCAATACTCCCGTAGCTAGGATTCGGGATATTACCCAAATGAGTCCTCCTCTATTTTCATGATTCAAACCTGAAGAGGATCCAGAGAAATTAATAGAAATGGTACAGAAAATAACAAATATTCTAGGTGTAACTATTAGTGAGAGTGCTAAGTTAGCTTCCTATCAGTTGTAACATATAGCTCATACCTGGTTTATGAAGTGGAAGATAGATGGAAGAGAAGACACAGGGCCTGTAAAGTGGTAGGAGTTTGCTATAGATTTCTTAGAGATATTCTTCCCGTAGGAGTTGAGGGAAGTTACGGCGTTAGAATTCATTAATTTGAAGCAGGTCAACATGAGTGTGAAAGAGTATTCCTTTAAGTTTACTCAGTTATCTTAGTATGCTCCTTATGTAGTAGCTGATAAAAGATCTAGGATGATCAAGTTTGTGTCTGGGGTATCTGATAGTATGGTCAAGGAGTGTAGGACTGAGATGTTAATTAAGGAGATGGACATATCTAGGCTTATGGTCCATGCTTAATAGACTGAGAAGAAGAATTTAAGAATAATAAGAGAGAAAGAGAATAAGAGAGCTAGATCGGGTAGATTTAGTTTTGCTCAGCTAAGGTCAGAGGGTGGTAACCGTTCTTAGTTTAGTCAGAAGTTTTTAGCCCCAACTCTATCTTCAGCTAGGGCACCAGTACCAAAGTTCAGGAATGACCATCGGGATTAGGCACCAGGCTCCAAAACCCAGGGTAGTGTGAGCAATGATCATACCCATCCATATTGCGAAGAATGTGACAGAAATCACCTAGGTATGTGTAGAGTCAGCAGTGATGTTTGTTTTGGATATGTCGAGTTAGGTCACAGAGTCTGAGAATGTCCTAAGGCTGGTCGACAAAGTAAACACAGTCATCCTCTATTTCCATCTGGTCGCTTGACTCGGCTGGGAGCCACTTCCAGTGCAATCTGGGGTCAACGTCAGAATAGACTTTATCCACTTCAGTCTCGATAAGATTAGGAAATTTCTCCTGATGTGGTTACTCGTATGTTGCAAGTCTTTCTGTTTACATGTTTGTGCTTTACTAGACATTGGAGCTTCTCTTTCTTTTGTAACCCTTTATATAGCCATCATTTTTGGAGTCAGTCTCAAAATCTTAGTAGAACCCTTCTTAGTATCTAACTTAGAGGGTAAATCTATCCTATCTAATATATAGAAATTTCCTGATCACAGCATTACAGTAAATCCCTTAAGTTGTTTTCAGAAATAAAGTAGTTCAGTTTTAGCTCCTCGATGAACTAGTCAGGGAATGAAGGAGTAGTACCTCAGTGCTTAGGGTCCAAATGTGGTTTCAGTCCCTCCTCAAAATCCTATGACAGCCCTTGATCTAGAGTTAACAGCATAAGCCCAAGATTTTAGCAATAGTAAAGCGGGGTTTGTTGTATGAGAGGTGAACCGAAAGGCTTAGAATAGTGTATGCAAGAATTTATGGTACCGATTCAAAATTAAGCATAATGATGTGGATGTGATTCAGGGATGTGATATTTATAGGCTATGATTAAAGTAGTCATGTTATTACAGATTTGGGGATATTTGAGATGTGTGTTAGAATATATGTTTGAATCTTTGAAGGTTGAGCTAATAGAAAGAATAGTTGAAAATTCTAAGTTAGTCAATTTTAAGTTGTTACATGATGATTATTTGGGCTATATAAATCTAAGAGTTGTATCTTAGAAGAAAGTGCTAGCATCAAGTTTTACATTATCAAGCATAGTCATTCAGAGTGAGTTTACCAATTATGTGTATTTTCATACCCCAGAATTATAGAGTGAAGTGGTGGCAATCCAGTTTAGAGATGTTGATTAAGTGGTTTCAAGACTTAGAATGATGGCTTTAAGTTAAGGGGAAGATGATAGAATAAGTAACCAAGTCAAGCTCTCATATTCTAGTAGTGGTGCCAGTGTATTATAGAACATTAGTAGAGGAGGGTGATGCCCGACCCACTCTTATCTCAGTATAGAATTTTGTACTTCCATCCTCGCGATATCTACTCATGAGTTACATATCAGCTCCATGATCATAGTTCATGTTCTTGCACATTAAAGAGAATCTTGTATGCTTCCAGTTCTTAGTATAATGAGTCCCAGTTAGCTCAGCTGTACAAATAATGTACCATGAAAATTATAAACTTTAACTCAAGTCATACAGCTCATGACTCATGCATTCATGCTTTACAATATGTTCATTTCCAGTACTCATGCTACACATATAATGATCAGTGAAATTTGGATTTATGTCGTGTATATCCCCGGATTAGTTCTCTTTGATGAATACAGTTCAGTTCATGCATCATGTTTCAAATTATAGATAGTAAGTTATGATTCAGTTCTTATATGTCTCATGCATCATCTTAGTTTTCCCTTAGTATTTCAACGAACTAAGTATCTTTCGTGGGACATAATATCCCAAAGGGGAGATGTACTGTGATCACCCGAGATTTTATGTCCTCAACCTTCTATCTTCTTTTCATAAAATAAAAATCCAACTTGAAGTGATGGATACTAATAAGTTGACTCTCTCATCTCTATTTCATCCTTATAATCATTCTCATGTTATTTCATGTATTCAAGAAATCAGTCCAGTTCATGATATTTAGTTCATGTGTTATGTTCAGAATCAACTATGCAATCATGTTCTAAGTCAAGCATGTTCAGTACATGATCTCAGTTACCTCAGTACAATACTCTCAGTTCAACTAGTCCTATTAGAGGTTGAATGTTACCAAGGCGGAGATATTGTACTACCCCAAAAATCCAGACCAATATTAGAATCATGCTTCAAACTCAAGAGAAACAAATTATAGTGATTTGCAAATTTTGTGAGTGAGTTTGATGCAGCCATTTGATGAATCAAAACAATCCTTACCAATTGAAATTTTGATAAAAAAGTTACCTTAGTCAACTTCAAATGAGCATATGTTTTTATCTATGCAGAATTTTTTTGGAAAATTGAATTATCTTTCCAACGATACCAATTTCTCCTTAATCTGATAAATGGGTAAGAAGTTATGACGATTTTTGTTCCAGACAGTGGGCCATCGAGAAGGTACCGCATCATAGTGACAGGCAAAATAACATTCGTCAGTTTCCAGTAAAACACCACAATAAGCTCGGACCATGACAAAGTACCATATCACACTCATCCTTTTCCAGTGACGAAATGCGATAGCACTGCGTCGTGCCAAAGTGCATCTTCGCACTCATCCTTAGACTACACCTACAGTGAAATTACAGTGGCTCACCGCAGTGGCACCGCGTCGCAGTGATGGTCAAAATTCAGATTTTTCAGTGGTGAAAATTTGATTTATTCAAGGGCAATTTAGTCCTTTTTCTATGACCCCAATCAGTTTAAACACGTGATTAAAGCCCTAATACCCTTATTAGTCATTACTTTATTCAATTTATCTCAATTAAAGAGCATGGGTTCTAGATAGGATAAGAAATCATATAGATACCAATCCCAAAACCTGGTAAAGCTAGTATAAGAGCAACTAATAGTATTAAAACAACTCCAAGTCTAGAATAATTAATACATCTGTCTCGAATACTAAAGAACGAATACAAAATATGAAAGGAAAATGGGTGACTCAATACCCAAGAGCTCACTCTATCTCCAATAATCAATCACTGCACGAACTACGATCAACGATGAAAGCTAATACTCGAGTCTGTACGAAAAAGGTACAAAAGTGTAGTATGAGTAACAAAATAATGGGTACTCAGTAGGTATCATCGACCGACTGAGCTAAATCATGATATAAGAATGATAAAGTGCAAGATAATCAAAACTAAGCAAGGTACAGAATTGAACCTGAATCATCTCTATCATCACTATATATAATAAGTAAGAAATTTGGAATAACAGTATAACATAAGGCATCAGCACATGTCAATATTGTCGCACATAACAAGCATGGAATATCGGAAATAACAATATAATATAAGGTATCAATGCATGCCAATATCGTCTAGCCTAAAGAATAAATAATTTGAAATCATAAAGCGACACAAATGCAATCACAAACAAACACAAGTAAAAAGTTGGTGCCCATACACCAAATAGTACATAAAGTAAATAATTTATCACAACGTCCCATACAACCAGAGAGTACACCCAAGAGAACATAAAGTAAAGAATAGAATTGCTTATCTCTCTCTCTCTCTCTCTCTATATATATATATATATATATATACAAAACCAACTTTCTCATTATCCATAGTTTTCCACATTTACATTAAACGGCCATTTGCTAATATTCACAATCATCACCAATAATCATAGTTGAATAACATATACCAATGTACCCATAACCGTAGCCATACCACCATATAGGCACCTATCTCGTCATTACACCCTATTCACTCATTATTAGCTAGCCAATACTTATTACTAAACCAATTACTTACTAGTCATCATATAACCTCTAATTACTATCCATCCACTATTCATCACGTAGTTACTATTCATGGATCAATGACTAACCATTATTTACTCATTTGTCAAAAGTAGCATCTAGTCAAGATTCACCACTAGACCGTATTCTCCAATTAACCAATATTCATTTCAAGCCAACATAATCCCACTAGTCACCATTTAACAAAAGACCACTAATACCCATGAGTACACTTATGCATCCTTTATCTAACATCTCTTATTAACTAGCATCATTAATCCACAAATTCTTATTAAATAATTAATCAATATAATAAACTTAGTCATCAATAGAAACTAATCATCACCAATGCTAAACCCATTATCATTAACCACCATAATGAAATAATCATTCGTATTAATAGCCATCAATGCTACTAGTCCTCTTTACCACTACGGTTCACAAATCCACTAGTCACTATTAGCCACTTAAGTAATATCCACCACTAAGTATCTTTCATTCTTAAATCAATAACTATACCATTTTAGACCTCAACCCACTAGAAGACTATAACCGATACCTCTTATATCAATATTATAGCCAACTACACCGGAACATAAATAAACATATAATTTCCATACATAGGGCTAGTCAAATTCAATCGGTAGGTGCACACATAGGCATATCAAATAATCGCATCCTCCGGCCTTGTCGAGCATCATCATGCCATCATAATATCCTCCAAATGTAAACCGGGTATCAATATATCATCATAATATCCTCCAGCCTTGATGGGTATCAATATATCGTCATAATATCCTCCGGCCTTATCGAGCATCAATATATCATCATAATATTCTCCAGCCTTGTCGGGTATCACTATATCATCAAATATCCTCCAGCCTTATTGGACATCAATATATCATCATAATATTCTCAGGGATTGTCGAATATCAATATATCATCATAATATCCTCTAGACTCGAATCAAGTATTAATATCATCAACATATCATCCGAACTCTAAATGAGTATCATTATCATCAACATATCCTCCGGACTAAAATCGGGTATCAAAATTATCAACATATCATCTAGACTTGAATCAGGTATTAATATCTACATATCCTTTGGACTCAAACCAGAGCATAAAGTAAAGAATTGAATCGCCAATGTGTATATATATGTATATATATATATAACTCAGTATATTCAAAGTAATGACAACATAAATTCCTTATGCTATATTGTTTTATAATATAGGTTCAGAGGTTCAGCATTCAGATCACGCTTAGTATGATCTCCTACTACATCAATTGCATAACATTGGTGAGTCCTTATACTTTGAGAACTAGCTTTCACTACTTCTGTTATATTATTATTTTAGTTTTAGATAGTATGAGTTAACTGGGGACTTATCCCTGCAACTCATTATATTTTGAGGCTTTCAAACAGATATCAAGATTTTCAGCATGTTGTCAGACAATAGTAGTTTCGACATTAGGTACTGATTTTGTTTTTATTATAATTATGTTATTTCAGTTTAGTTTTCACTTAGTATTTCATCATTTATATAGTATTTGTAGTGTCATGTAAGTCCATGGCTTAGTTTGAGGTCACTGGTGGCTCTCAGCACCGTCTTACAATGGGGTTGTCTCAGGTCGTGACATAGAGATACCGCTAAGGAATCTTGTTGGAGGGTCCAGGTTAGTACTAATCATGTGAGCTAGAATTTTATTTTTGAAACACAAAGAAAGAGGTCTAAAATCTAAATAATTTGTATTAAATTCGGCAACATAGATTTTAACCCCTTCAAAGGAGACTTCAAAATCATTAGGCCAAACATTATTCTTATAAGGAATTCCGTCATTATAATCCATACCAAAAACATTATCAGATGAGAAATTATTTAATACAAATATAGTAACTAACACTAAAAATAATGGGCCTTCTCCATTATCAATCACACGTAATCGTCAAATCTTGGCACACAGACTTTGCTGTCAATTCTCAAAACACCATCAGAATTAAGTTAAGCTTCCTTAACCTCACTACTCAACACCTTATCCTCTATCAGTCTCAAACCAACATTATCAAACTAATGTTCTCGAATCTGCTCCATCAGAGAAGATCTAGCCTCCACAAATGCCAAAACACACCTAGTTTTTGAAATATCAAGCCTAACCATCTTGTTATCCAAAGACTAAACCGCTAACTCCAAGGGCCTGTCCTAGGTCAAAAGATGCCCCATGATACCAATACTTATCGTCTTTTATCTCAAGGCATCCACAACCACATTTGCCTTTCTCGGATGATATAGAATTATGAGGTCATAATCCTTAAACAACTTAAGCCAAAAACACTTCCTCATATTAAGATCTCATTGGTGAAGAAATACTGAAGACTATGGTGATCCGAGAATATCTTATAATGGGCTCCACACAAATTGTATTTCC